>NW_024632974.1:0-893 GCF_008729295.1 Plectropomus leopardus
GTATGCATTTCAAAGTCTCCATTTGTGTGTGTAGTGTGTACAGCACAGTCCGCTGGTGTAAACTCATTCCCAAGATGACACACTCCACGCACATTCAAACAACTGAGTGTGCAGAGCTGTTGTCTGACAAAAAACACTTCAGATCTCCAAGACGTGTGTTTCTTAAAGATGAAAGCTGTTAATCTTCTCAATGGCACCCACGTAGTTTTAAATTATATAAAAGAGGGCTTTTTTAGGGAAGAAAAGGTTACGATCCTCACTCTGTAATCACCTTAACTTTCAACTAAAAAAGTCGGTTTTCTGGAGGAAATGAATGCACACGTTATCTCTGCATGAAAAGTTCAAAAGTTTAGGAACATATTAAACTTTTGAGAAATATTCTCATTTGCCATCTAACCAGGGCTCAAATGTGAATATGTTTCATCTCAGTACATTGAAATAGAGGTCATACTTCAGTACTGGAAGCTGGAGGAGTGACCTTCAGCACTTTCAAAGCTATCCAATGTCCATTTAATAATAATAATAATAATAATAATAATANCCTCCATTTGAACTCTCCAATCTGGTGCCGTCGCTCAGATATACACACAACACATGAATCCTATTTTTACAGAACCAAACAGGTGTTTGACCTGATTTAAACAGCAACCTGTTCTTCTGTTCTCATCTTCAGAAAAACACACACATATACCAACACACATGAGAAAATAGCATTATGCAGCAGTGCTTATGTAAACACACACCTTATCTAACAGTTCCTGTGCCTCAGGCTGCGTGAAGCTTGTCATTGCGTATGCATTTCAAAGTCTCCATTTGTGTGTGTAGTGTGTACAGCACAGTCCGCTGGTGTAAACTCATTCCCAAGATGACACACTCCACGCACATTCAAACAA
>NW_024632975.1:0-260 GCF_008729295.1 Plectropomus leopardus
GGACGGTAAGCACACACACACACACACACACACACACACACACACACACACACACACACACAAACACACACAGTGAAGAGTGAATATGAATTCATGGAGGTAAACACATATATGATTACATGCCAACGCTTATGCATTTCTATGAGTCAACATTGACATCTGCCTTTCCTCTGAATGTCTGAATGTTTACAAGTGGTGGGACCAGAGTGTGTATTTGCACAATATGAGTGCATCTCTGTGTGTGCGTGTGTGTGTGTGTG
>NW_024632976.1:0-301 GCF_008729295.1 Plectropomus leopardus
CTATGCTATGGCGTGTTTCAGCAGGTTATTTTATGCTGTTTTGAGGTGTTTTCAGCTATTTTTGGGACATGTCATATTTTGACTTTTTTCCATACTATAGCCTTGCTGTTTTCGTCATTTTTTCAACATGCCTTATTGTGGTGTTTTTGTCCATTTTTGCAACATGCTATGCTATGGCGTGTCTCAGCAGGCTATTTTATACTGTTTTGAGGTGTTTTCAGTTGTTTTGGGGACATGTCATAGTTTGACATTTTTTCCATACTATAGCCTTGCCTTTTTTGTCATTATTTCAACATGCATT
>NW_024632976.1:383-766 GCF_008729295.1 Plectropomus leopardus
TCAGCAGGCTATTTTATACTGTTTTGAGGTGTTTTCAGCTGTTTTTGGGACATGTCATAGTTTGACATTTTTTCCATACTATAGCCTTGCATTTTTTGTCATTTTTTCAACATGCATTATTTTGGTGTTTTTCTCAGTTTTTGCAACATGCTATGCTATGGCGTGTCTCAGTAGGCTATTTTATACTGTTTTGAGGTGTTTTCAGTTGTTTTTGGGACATGTCGTATTTTGACATTTTTCCATACTATAGCCTTGCTGTTTTCGTCATTTTTTCAACATGCATTATTTTGTGGTGTTTTTGGCAGTTTTTGCAAAATACTATGCTATGGCGTGTTTCAGCAGGCTATTTTATGCTGTTTTGAGGTATTTTCAGCTGTTTTTGG
>NW_024632977.1:0-2851 GCF_008729295.1 Plectropomus leopardus
CACACACACACACACACACACACACACACACACACACACAGAGCAGGTAGTCACTCCAGGTGCGTGAGGTGTGACTGACAGCCTGCTGTTGTCATGGCGATGTGTCTGTCCTCAGAGGTCAAAGGTCAGGCCGTACGGCGGCAGGACAGGCGCAGCAGATGAGGGGAGGGTGGACATGGCGTACCGTGTGGTGGCCGACCACGTGCGAACTTTGTCGGTGTGCATCGCTGACGGCGTGTATCCAGGCATGTCAGGAGCAGAGTGAGTCCTCCACCAATCAGCTGGCGGATAACCATGATTACCTGTTGGTTTGTTTGTTTGTTTATCTGTGTGTGTGTGTCTGTGTCTGTGTCTGTTTCTGTGTGTGTGTGTGTCAGGTTGGTGCTGAGGAGGATCCTGCGGCGGGCAGTTCGGTTCTGTGTCGAGGTCCTTCAGGCTCCTCCGGGAGCGCTGGCCAGCCTGGTTCCCACCGTCACACATATACTGGTAAACTACAACTCCCACAATCCCCCCTGAACAAACACAAACACAGGCACGCAAGAAGATTAGTGACGTGGACCAGTAATTAATGGATTGATTGATTGATTGATTGATCCCGCTCTCTGCGTTGTCAGGGTGACGTGTATCCTGAGCTCCACAGGGAGGCCGACAGGGTGAGTAACATTACGCCGTCTGCTCCTTCGTACGCTCATTTCACAGATAGCAATTTGAAGGCCTGGAAAAGTTTTAAAAAACTAAATACACTCTGAGGGTTTTAGAAAAGCGTGAAAAGGTTTATTGGTAAAACTGCATGAGTCCTGTCAGAAGATGTGAGTCGGGATCAGCTGGATTCAGATCAGGTCCAGTTGCTCCTCTGGATGTTTTTGGGTGACAGCAAGTTGTTGTATGTTCTTTCAGATTGTGGACGTCATCAACGAGAACGAGGCTCATTTCCTGTCATCTCTGCAGCAGGGCAGCCGGCTGATCCAACGCACGCTCAGCAGGAAGGACTACAAACATGGAGTCTTCCCTGGTCAGTTTCTCCCATCAGCCACCTGGACAGGAAGCAGGCGGCAAGATTTTAGTTTTATTTAACCAGGAACAGTCCGACTGAGATTTAAAAACCTGTTTATCAGGGAGTCGAGGCCGAGACAGCAGTGCCGCAAGTTTCACAAAAAAAACAACAAACGGAAAACACGAGTGAGAAACACTAAACACTAAAACATGTTCACACAAAACCACGTTCAGCAGATGGACGTTCGGCAGACAGACGTTCGGCAGTCGGACGTGCGGCAGACGGACGTTCGTCAGACGGACGTTCGTCAGACGGACGTTCGGCAGTCGGATCTTCAGCAGACAGATTAGCAGACAGACGTTCGGCAATCGGACGTTCGGCAGTCGGACGTTCGGCAGTCGGACGTTCGGCAGACGGATGTTCGGCAGACGGACGTTCGGCAGTTGGACGTGTGGCAGACGGACATTCGGCAGACGGACGTTCGGCAGACAGATTAGCAGACGGACGTTCGGCAGTCGGACGTGCAGCAGACGGACGTTCGGCAGACAGACATTCAGCAGACACCTAATCACAGCAAAAAAAAATAAATCTGAGGTTCCACCTGACTGAAGCTTTCAGCCCGTCTTCGTGGACTTCCTCGGGGGATGGAGTTGTCATGGAGACAGTGTAGTAGTTATTATGTGACCTGACAGTTTGGTCATGTGATCACAGGAAGTCAGTGACTCTTTAAAAACACAACAGGTACAGAAATGTGTTATCAGAAACTTGAGCTCGTGTTTGAAAGGTCACAGAGACTTCTGTCATGTTTAAGCACTCAGACTGACAAAATGTCCACATGTTGACGTCCATCAGGACATTAAGTTATTGTCTCTGTGTGAATGTGGACTCGTTAAACTTCCATCATCAGCTCACAAACTCAAACTGCTCAAACTCGGATTTTATTTTTCCAAGTTTTCATCTGGTTATTTCTTCATACCACCGAAAACTGACCACATAAATGTCCCCTCTCTCTGTGTCCCCACTCTGTCTCCCCCCTCTCTGTATCCCCTCTTTCTGTGTCCCCTCTCTCTGTGTCCCCACTCTCTATGTCCCCACTCTCTATGCCCCCTCTCCCTGTGTCCCCTCTCTGTGTCCACTGTCCATGTCCACTCTTCTTGTTTCACTTCTCTGTGTCCCCTCTTGCTGTGTCCTCTCTCTGTGTCCCCTCTTCTTGTTTCACCTCTCTGTGTCCCCACTCTCTGTGTCCCCTCTCTCTGTACCCCTTCTCACTGTGTCCCCACTCTCTGTGTCCCCACTCTCTTTGTCCCCCCTCTCTGTGTCTCCTCTCACTGTGTCTTCTCTCTGTGTCCCCACTCTCTATGTCCCCCCTCTCTGTGTCCCCTCTCACTGTGTCTCCTCCCTGTGTCCCCTCTCTGTGTCCACTGTCCATGTCCACTCTTCTTGTTTCACCTCTCTGTGTCCCCTCTCGCTGTGTCCTCTCTCTGTGTCCCCTCTTCTTGTTTCACCTCTCTGTGTCCCCACTCTCTGTGTCCCCTCTTTCTGTACTCCTTCTCACTGTGTCCCCACTCTCTTTGTCCCCCCTCTCTGTGTCCCCTCTCACTGTGTCTCCTCCCTGTGTCCCCTCTCTGTGTCCACTGTCCATGTCCACTCTTCTTCTTTCACCTCTCTGTGTCCCCTCTCGCTGTGTCCTCTCTCTGTGTCCCCTCTTCTTGTTTCACCTTTCTGTGTCCCCACTCTCTGTGTCCCCTCTCTCTGTGTCCCCTCTCTATGTCCCCACTCTCTGTGTCCCCTCTCACTGTGTCCCCTCTCTCTGTGTCCCCTCTCTCTGTGCCCCTTCTCACTGTGTCCCCTCTCTCT
>NW_024632978.1:0-189 GCF_008729295.1 Plectropomus leopardus
TTTCAGCTCTTTTTGGGACATGTCATTTTTTGACATTTTTGCCTTACTATAGCCTTGCCGTTTTTGTCATTTTTTTGACATGTTTTATTATTGTGTTTTTGGCTGTTTTTCCAATGAACTATGCTAGGGCATGTCTCAGCATGCTATTTTATGCTGCTTTGAGGTGTTTTCAGCTGTTTTTGGGACATG
>NW_024632978.1:278-736 GCF_008729295.1 Plectropomus leopardus
GTTTTTCGGACCTCTCATACTTTGACATTTTTGCCTTACTATAGCCTTGCCGTTTTTGTCATTTTTTGGAAAGCTATTATTATTGTGCTTTTGGCCGTTTTTGCAAAAAACTCTACTATGGCATGTCTCAGCATGCGATTTTATGAGGTTTTGAGGTGTTTTCAGCTGTTTTTCGGACCTCTCATATTTTGACATTTTTGCCATACTATAGCCTTGCCGTTTTTGTCATTTTTTTGACATGTATTATTATTGTGTTTTTGGCCGTTATTGCAACATACTATGCTATTGGCATGTCTTGGCACGCTATTTCATGCTGTTTTGAGGTGTTTTCAGCTGTTTTTGGGACATGTCATTTTTTGACATTTTTGCCTTACTATAGCCTTGCCGTTTTTGTCATAATTTTGACATGTGTTATTATTGTGTTTTTGGCTGTTTTTGCAACGAACTATGCTATGGCA
>NW_024632979.1:0-911 GCF_008729295.1 Plectropomus leopardus
TTTTTAATTTTAGGCTGTTTTTGCAGCATTCTTTACTATGGCGTTTCCCAGCACGCTCTTTTAAACAGTTTTCAGGTATTTTTAACTGTTTTTGGGACAGGTCATTTTTTGACATTTTTGCCATACTATAGCCTTGCTTTTTCGGTCATTTTTTTCATCATGCAAAATTTTGTATTTCTGGGCTGTTTTTGCAGCATTCTTTACGATGGCGTTTCTCAGGAGGCTATTTTAGGCAGTTTTCAGGTATTTTTAGCTGTTTTTGGAACATGTGATTTTTTCACATTTTTGCCATACTATAGCCTTGCTTTTTTGGTCATTTTTGTCAACATGCCCAATTTCACATTTCTGTGCTGTTGTTGCAACATTCTTTATTATGGCGTGTCTCAGCAGGCTATTTTAGGCTGTTTTCAGGTATTTTTAGCTGTTTTTGGGACAGGTCATTTTTTGACATTTTTGCCATACTATAGCCTTGCTTTTTCAGTCATTTTTTTGACATGCAAAATTTAGTAATTTTGGGCTGTTTTTGCAGCAGTCTTTACTATGGCATGTCTCTGCACGCTACTTCAGGAAGTTTTCAGGTATTTTTAGCTCTTTTTGGAACATGTGATTTTTTCACATTTTTGCCATACTATAGCCTTGCTTTTTTGGTCATTTTGTCAACATGCCCAATTTAGTATTTTTGGGCTGTTTTTGCAACATTCTTTACTATGGCGTGTCTCAGCAGGCTATTTTAGGCTGTTTTCAGGTATTTTTAGCTGTTTTTGGGACAGGTCATTTTTTGACATTTTTGCCATACTATAGCCTTGCTTTTTCAGTCATTTTTTTGACATGCAAAATTTAGTATTTTTGGGCTGTTTTTGCAGGAGTCTTTACTATGGCATGTCTCTGCACGCTACTTCAGGAAGTTTTCA
>NW_024632980.1:0-545 GCF_008729295.1 Plectropomus leopardus
TTATGCTGTTTTGAGGTGTTTTAAACTGTTTTTGGGACATGTTATATTTTGACTTTTTTTTTTTTCCATACTATAGCCTTGCCTTTTTGGTCATTTTTTCAACATCCATAATTATGACTTTTTTGGTCGGTTTTGCAACATTCTTTGTTATGGCGTGTCTTTGCACACTATTTTATGCTGTTTTGAGGTGTTTTAAACTGTTTTTGGGACATGTTATATCTTGACTTTTTTTTTTTTCCATACTATAGCCTTGCCTTTTTGGTCATTTTTTCAACATCCATAATTATGACTTTTTTGGTCGTTTTTGCAGCATTCTTTGTTATGACGTGTCTTGGCACACTATTTTATGCTGTTTTGAGGTGTTTTAAACTGTTTTTGGGACATGTCATATTTTGACTTTTTTGTTTTGCCATACTATAGCCTTGCCTTTTTGGTCATTTTTTCAACATCCATAATTATGACTTTTTTGGTCGTTTTTGCAACATTCTTTGTTATGGTGTGTCTTGGCACACTATTTTATGCTGTTTTGAGGTGTTTTAAGCTGT
>NW_024632981.1:0-833 GCF_008729295.1 Plectropomus leopardus
ATTTTAGGGTGTTTTGAGGTGTTTTTAACTGTTTTCATGACATGTCACTTTTTGACATTTTTGCCATACCTTGCTCCTTTGCTCGTTTTTTTGACATGCTGTATTATTGTGTTTTAGGCCATATTTACATGTTTTAATGCTATGGCGTGTCCCAGTGGGCTATTTAATGTTATTTTGAGGTGTTTTTAGCTGTTTTTATGACATGTCATTTTTTGACATTTTTGCCATACTATAGCCTTGCTTCTTTGCTCGTTTTTTGACATGCTGTATTATGGTGTTTTAGGCCATATTTCCATGTTTAAATGCTATGGCGTGTACCAGTGGGCTATTTAATGTTATTTTGAGGTGTTTTTAGCTGTTTTTATGACCCGTCATTTTTTGACATTTTTGCCATACTATAGCCTTGCTTCTTTGCTCGTTTTTTTTGACATGCTGTATTATGGTGTTTTAGGCCATATTTCCATGTTTTAATGCTATGGCGTGTCCCAGTGGGCTATTTAATGTTATTTTGAGGTGTTTTTAGCTGTTTTTATGACCCGTCATTTTTTAACATTTTTGCCATACTATAGCCTTGCTTCTTTGCTCGTTTTTTTGAAATGCTGTATTATGGTGTTTTAGGCCATATTTCCGTCTTTTAATGCTATGGCGTGTCCCAGTGGGCTATTTAATGTTTTTTTGAGGTGTTTTTAGCTGTTTTTATAACACGTCATTTTTTGACATTTTTGCCATACTATAGCCTTGCTTCTTTGCTCGTTTTTTTGACATGCTGTTGTAAGGTGTTTTATGCCGTTTTTGCACCTTTAAATGCTATGGCGTGTCCCAATAGGCTATTT
>NW_024632982.1:0-797 GCF_008729295.1 Plectropomus leopardus
TTTGACATTTTTTCCATACTATAGCCTTGCCTTTTTGGTCATTTTTTCAACATGCATTTTCATGGTGTTTTTGGCCATTTTTGCCACATTCTAGGCTATGGTGTGTCCCTGCAAGCTAGTTTATGTTGTTTTCAAGTGTTTTCAGCTGTTTTTGGGACATGTCATATTTTGACATTTTTTCCATACTATAGCCTTGTCTTTTCGGTCATTTTTTCAACATGCATTTTCATGGTGTTTTTGGCCATTTTTGCCACATTCTATGCTATGGTGTGTCTTGTCCTGCTAGTTTACGCAGTTTTCAAGTGTTTTCAGCTGTTTGTGGGACATGTCATATTTTGACATTTTTTCCATANTTTTGCCACATTCTATGCTATGGTGTGTCCCTGCAAGCTAGTTTATGCTGTTTTGAAGTGTTTTCAGCTGTTTTTGGGACATGTCATATTTTGACATTTTTTCCATACTATAGCCTTGCCTTTTCGGTCATTTTTTCAACATGCATTTTTATGGTGTTTTTGGTCATTATTGCAACATTCTATGCTATGGCGTGTCTTGGCATGCTCGTTTATGTCGTTTTGAAGTGTTTTCAGCTGTTTTTGGGACATGTCATATTTTGACATTTTTCCATACTATAGCCTTTCCCTTTTGGTCATTTTTTCAACATGCATTTTTATGGTGTTTTTGGCCATTTGTGCCACATTCTATGCTATGGTGTGTCCCTGCAAGCTAGTTTATGCTGTTTTGAAGTGTTTTCAGCTGTTTTTGGGACATGTCATATTTTGACATTTTTTCCATACTAT
>NW_024632983.1:0-502 GCF_008729295.1 Plectropomus leopardus
CATGTCATTTTTTGAGATTTTTGCCATACTATAGCCTTGCTTTTTGGGTCATTTTTTCGACCTGCCATTTTATGATGTTTTTGTCCGTTTTTGCAACTGTCTTTGCTATGGCGTCTTTTGGCACGCTATTTAATGCAGTTTTAAGCTGTTTTCAGCTGTTTTTTGGACATGTCATTTTTTGACATTTTTGCCATACTATAGCCTTGCTTTTCGGGTCATTTTTTTGACATGCCATTTTATGTTGTTTTTGTCCGTTTTTGCAACTGTCTTTGCTATGGCGTGTCTCGGCACGCTATTTAAAGCCATTTTCAACCATTTTCAGCTGTTTTTTGGAAATGACATTTTTTGACATTTTTGCCATACTATAGCCTTGCTTTTTGGGTCATTTTTTTCGACATGCCATTTTATGTTGTTTTTGTCCGTTTCAGCAACTGTCTTTACTATGGCGTGTTTTGGCATGCTATTTAATGCAGTTTTAAGCTGTTTTCAGCTGTTTTTTGGA
>NW_024632984.1:0-2146 GCF_008729295.1 Plectropomus leopardus
GCATTATTTTGTTGTTTTTGGACATATTTGAAGGATTCTATGCTATGGCATCTCTTTGCCCTCTATTTTAGCCTGTTGTGAGGTGTTTTTAGCTGTTTTTAGGACATGTCATATTTTGACATTTTTGCCATACTATAGCCTTGCCTTTTTGGTCATTTTTTGGACATGCATAGAATCCTTCAAAAATGTCCAAAAACAACAAAATAATGCTATGGCATGTCTTTGCACTCTATTTTATGCTGTTTTGAGGTATTTTAAGCTGTTTTTAGGACATGTCATATTTTGACATTTTTGCCATACTATAGCCTTGCCATTCTGGTCATTTTTTGGACATGCATTATTTTGTTGTTTTTGGACATATTTGAAGGATTCTATGCTATGGCATGTCTTTGCCCTCTATTTTAGCCTGTTGTGAGGTGTTTTTAGCTGTTTTTAGGACATGTCATATTTTGACATTTTTGCCATACTATAGCCTTGCCTTTTTGGTCATTTTTTGGACATGCATTATTTTGTTGTTTTTGGACATTTTTGAAGGATTCTATGCTATGGCATGTCTTTGCACTGTATTTCATGCTGATTTGAGGTATTTTAAGCTGTTTTTAGGACATGTCATATTTTGACATTTTTGCCATACTATAGCCTTGCCGTTCTGGTCATTTTTTGGACATGCATTATTTTGGTGTTGTTGGACATTTTTTTGAAAGGTTCTATGCTATGGCATGTCTCAGCAACCTCTTTTAAGCTGTTTTGAGGTGTTTTTAGCTGTTTTTAGGACATGTCATATTTTGACATTTTTGCCATACTATAGCCTTGCCTTTTTGGTCTTTTTTTGGACATGCATTATTTTGGTATTTTTGGACATTTTTGAAAGGTTCTATGCTATGGCATGTCTCAGCATGTTATTTTGTACTGTTTTGAGGTATTTTCAGGTGTTTTTCAGGACATGTCATATTTTGACATTTTTGCCATACTATAGCCTTGCCTTTTTGGTCATTTTTTGGACATGCATTATTTTGTTGTTTTTGGACATTTTTGAAGGATTCTATGCTATGGCATGTCTTTGCACTCTATTTTATGCTGTTTTGAGGTATTTTCAGCTGTTTTTTAGGACATGTCATATTTTGACATTTTTGCCATACTATAGCCTTGCCTTTTTGGTCATTTTTTGGACATGCATTATTTTGTTGTTTTTGGACATATTTGAAGATTCTATGCTATGGCATCTCTTTGCCCTCTATTTTAGCCTGTTGTGAGGTGTTTTTAGCTGTTTTTAGGACATGTCATATTTTGACATTTTTGCCATACTATAGCCTTGCCTTTTTGGTCATTTTTTGGACATGCATTATTTTGTTGTTTTTGGACATATTTGAAGGATTCTATGCTATGGCATGTCTTTGCTCTGTATTTCATGCTGATTTGAGGTATTTTAAGCTGTTTTTAGGATATGTCATATTTTGACATTTTTGCCATACTATAGCCTTGCCTTTTTGGTCATTTTTTGGACATGCATTATTTTGTTGTTTTTGGACATTTTTGAAGGATTCTATGCTATGGCATGTCTTTGCACTCTATTTTATACTGTTTTGAGGTATTTTCAGCTGTTTTTAGGACATGTCATATTTTGACATTTTTGCCATACTATAGCCTTGCCTTTTTTTGGTCATTTTTTGGACATGCATTATTTTGTTGTTTTTGGACATATTTGAAGGATTCTATGCTATGGCATCTCTTTGCCCTCTATTTTAGCCTGTTGTGAGGTGTTTTTAGTTGTTTTTGGGACATGTCATATTTTGACATTTTTGCCATACTATAGCCTTGCCTTTTTGGTCATTTTTTGGACATGCATTATTTTCGAGTTGTTGGACATTTTTGAAGGATTCTATGCTATGGCATGTCTCAGCACTCTATTTTATGCTGTTTTGAGGTATTTTCAGCTGTTTTTAGGACATGTCATATTTTGACATTTTTGCCATACTATAACCTTGCCGTTCTGGTCATTTTTTGGACATGCATTATTTTGGTGTTGTTGGACATTTTTGAAGGAGTCTATGCTATGGCATGTCTTTGCACTCTATTTTATGCTGATTTGAGGTATTTTCAGCTGTTTTTAGGACATGTCTTATTTTGACATTTTTGCCATACTATA
>NW_024632985.1:0-667 GCF_008729295.1 Plectropomus leopardus
GGGACATGCCATATTTTGACATTTTCGCCATAGTATAGCCTTGCCTCTTTTCGGTCATTTTTTCAACATGCATTATTATGTTGTTTTCGGCTGTTTTTGCAACTTTCTTTATGATAGTGCGTTTTAGTACGCTATTTTATACAGTTTTGAAGTATTTTAAGTTGTTTTTGGGACATGCCATATTTTGACATTTTCGCCATAGTATAGCCTTGCCTCTTTTCGGTCATTTTTGTCAACATGCATTTTTATGTTGTTTTCAGCTGTTTTTGCAACTTTCTTTATCATGGCGCGTCTCAGCACGGTATTTTAAACAGTTTTGAGGTATTTTCAGTTGTTTTTGGGACATGCCATATTTTGACATTTTCGCCATAGTATAGCCTTGCCTCTTTTTGGTCATTTTTGTCAACATGCATTTTTATGTTGTTTTCAGCTGTTTTTGCAACTTTCTTTATGATGGCGCGTCTCAGCACGGTATTTTAAACAGTTTTGAAGCATTTTCAGTTGTTTTTGGGACATGCCATATTTTGACATTTTTGCCATAGTATAGCCTTGCCTCTTTTTGGTCATTTTTGTCAACATGCATTTTTATGTTGTTTTCAGCTGTTTTTGCAACTTTCTTAATGATGGCGCATCTTAATACGCTATTTTATACAGTTTTGAGGTATTT
>NW_024632986.1:0-985 GCF_008729295.1 Plectropomus leopardus
GTCATTTTTTGGATATGCCATATTATGGTGTTTTTCGCCGTTTTTGTAAAATTGTATGCTATGGCGTGTCTCGGCATGCTATTTGATGCTGTTTTGAGGTGTTTTCAGCTTTTTTTAGGACATGTCATATTTTGAAATTTTTGCCATACTATAGCCTTGCCTTTTCGGTCATTTTTTCAACATACCCTATTATTGTGTTTTGGGCCGTTGTTGTAAAATTGTATGCTATGGCGTGTCTCGGCACGCTATTTCATGCTGTTTTGAGGTGTTTTCAGCTGTTTTTGGGACATATCATATTTTGACATTTTTGCCATACTATAGCCTTGCCTTTTCATTCATTATTTCCAACATGCCCTATTTTGGTGTTTTGGGCCTTTTTTTTTCAAAATTGTATGCTATGGTTTGTTTCGGCACGCTGTTTCATGTTGTTTTGAGGTGTTTTCAGCTGTTTTTGGGACATGTCATTTTTTGACATTTTCGCCATACTATAGCCTTGCCTTTTTGGTCATTTTTTCAACATGCCCTATTTTGGTGTTTTTGGCTGTTTTTGCAAAAATGTATGCTATGGTTAGTCTCGGCACGCTATTTCATGTTATTTTGAGGTGTTTCCAGCTGTTTTTAGGACATGTCATATTTTGACATTTTTGCCATACTATAGCCTTGCTTTTTGGTCATTTTTTCAACATGCCCTATTTTGGTGTTTTGGGCCTTTTTTTCAAAATTGTATGCTATGACGTGTCTCGGCACGCTATTTCATGTTGTTTTGAGGTGTTTTCAGCTGTTTTTGGGACATGTCATTTTTTGACATTTTTGCCATACTATAGCCTTGCCTTTTCGGTCATTTTTTTGATATGCCATATTATGGTGTTTTTGGCTGTTTTTGCAAAATTGTATGCTATGGCTGGTCTTCTGGTTCTCTGGTTCTATGCTGTTTTAAAGTGTTTTCAGCTGTTTTTAGGACATGTCATATTTTGACATTTGTTAC
>NW_024632987.1:0-4669 GCF_008729295.1 Plectropomus leopardus
GTGTTTTTGGCAATTCTTGCAAAATTCAATGCTATGGCGTGTCTTAGAACGCTATTTTACGCAGTTTCCACCCTTTTCCAGCTGCTTTTTGGGACGTGTCAGTTTTTGACATTTTCGCCATACTATAGCCTTGCTTTTCGGGTCATTTTTTCAACATGCCATTTTATGGTGTTTTTGGCAATTCTTTCAACATTCAATGCTATGGCGTGTCTTAGCACGCTATTTTAAGCAGTTTCCACAAGTTTCCAGCTGTTTTTGGGACATGTCATTTTTTGACATTTTCGCCATACTATAGCCTTGCTTTTCGTGTCATTTTTTCAACATGCCTTTTCATGTTGTTTTTGGCAATTCTTGGAACATTCAACGCTATGGCGTGTCTTAGCATGCTTTTTACACAGTTTCCCCCAGTTTCCAGCTGTTTTTGGGACATGTCATTTTTTGACATTTTCGCCATACTATAGCCTTGCTTTTCGGATCATTTTTTCAACATGCCTTTTTATGGTGTTTTTGCAATTCTTGCAAAATTCAATGCTATGGCGTGTCTTAGCACGCTATTTTACACAATTTCCACCGATTTCCAGCTGTTTTTGGGACATGTAATTTTTTGACATTTTTGCCATACTATAGCCTTGCTTTTCGGGTCATTTTTTCAACATGCCATTTTATGGTGTTTTTGGCAATTCTTGCAACATTTAATGCTATGGCGTGTTTTAGCACGCTATTTTACGCAGTTTCCACCTTTTCCAGCTGTTTTTGGGACATGTCAGTTTTTGACATTTTCGCCATACTATAGCCTTTCTCCTTGGGTCATTTTTTCAACATGCCATTTTATGGTGTTTTTGGGGCAATTCTTGCAACATTCAATGCTTATGGCGTGTCTTAGCACGCTATTTTAGCAGTTTTACCACCCTTTTCCAGCTGTTTTTGGGACGTGTCAGTTTTTTGACATTTTTCGCCATACTATAGCCTTGCTTTTCAATTGATTTTTTTCAACATGCCTTTTCATGTTGTTTTTGGCAATTCTTGGAACATTCAACGCTATGGCGTGTCTTAGCACGCTATTTTACGCAGTTTCCACCAATTTTCCAGTAATTTTTGGGACATGTCATTTTTTGACATTTTCGCCATACTATAGCCTTGCTTTTCGTGTCATTTTTTCAACATGCCAATTTTTTGGTGTTTTTGGCAATTCTTGCAACATTCAACGCTATGGCGTGTCTTAGCACGCTATTTTAAGCAGTTTCCACAAGTTTCCAGCTGTTTTTGGGACATGTCATTTTTTGACATTTTCGCCATACTATAGCCTTGCTTTTCGGGGTCATTTTTTCAACATGCCATTTTATGGTGTTTTTGGCAATTCTTGCAAAATTCAATGCTATGGCGTGTTTTAGCACGCTATTTTAAGCAGTTTCTACCTTTTTTCCAGCTGTTTTTGGGACGTCAGTTTTTGACATTTTCGCTATACTATAGCCTTGCTTTTCGGGGTCATTTTTTCAACATGCCATTTTATGGTGTTTTTTTGGCAATTCTTTGCAACATTCAATGCTATGGCGTGTCTTAGCACGCTATTTTAAGCAGTTTCCACAAGTTTCCAGCTGTTTTTGGACATGTCATTTTTTGACATTTTTCGCCATACTATAGCCTTGCTTTTTCGGGTCATTTTTTTCAACATGCCATTTTATGGTGTTTTTTGGCAATTCTTGCAAAATTCAATGCTATGGCGTGTCTTAGAACGCTATTTTACGCAGTTTTCCACCCTTTTCCAGCTGTTTTTGGGACGTGTCAGTTTTTGACATTTTCGCCATACTGTAGCCTTGCTTTTCAATTGATTTTTTCAACATGCCTTTTCATGTTGTTCTTGACAATTCTTGCAACATTCAATGCTACGGCATGTTTTAGCATGCTATATTGTGCAGTTTCCACCTGTTTCCAGCTGTTTTTGGGACATGTCATTTTTTTGACATTTTTCGCCATACTATAACCTTGCTTTTCGTGTCATTGTTTCAACATGCCATTTTATGGTGTTTTAGGTAATTCTTTGCAACATTCAATGCTATAGCGTGTTTTAGGATGCTATATTAATGCGGTTTTCCATCTGTTTCCAGCTGTTTTTTGGACATGTCATTTTTTGACATTTTTGCCATACTATAGCCTTGCTTTTCGGGTCATTTTTTCAACATGCCATTTTATGGTGTTTTTTTGGCAATTCTTGCAAAATTCAATGCCATGGCGTGTCTTAGCATGCTATTTTACACAGTTTTCCACCAGTTTACAGCTGTTTTTTGGGACATGTCATTTTTTGACATTTTTCGCCATACTATAGCCTTGCTTTTCGGGTCATTTTTTCAACATGCCATTTTATGGTGTTTTTGGCAATTCTTTCAACATTCAATGCTATGGCGTGTCTTAGCACGCTATTTTAAGCAGTTTCCACAAGTTTCCAGCTGTTTTTGGGACATGTCATTTTTTTTTGACATTTTCGCCATACTATAGCCTTGCTTTTCGTGTCATTTTTCAACATGCCCTTTTCATGTTGTTTTTGGCAATTCTTGGAACATTCAACGCTATGGCGTGTCTTAGCATGCTATTTTACACAGTTTCCCCAGTTTCCAGCTGTTTTTTGGGACATGTCATTTTTTGACATTTTTACCATACTATAGCCTTGCTTTTTCGGATCATTTTTTCAAATGCATTTTTATGGTGTTTTTGCAATTCTTGCAAAATTCAATGCTATGGCGTGTCTTTAGCACGCTATTTTACACAATTTCCACCGATTTCCAGCTGTTTTTGGGACATGTCATTTTTTGACATTTTTGCCATACTATAGCCTTGCTTTTCGGGTCATTTTTTCAACATGCCATTTTATGGTGTTTTTGGCAATTCTTGCAACATTTAATGCTATGGCGTGTTTTAGCACGCTATTTTACGCAGTTTCCACCCTTTTCCAGCTGTTTTTTGGGACATGTCAGTTTTTTTGACATTTTCACCATACTATGGCCTTTCTCCTTGGGGTCATTTTTTCAACATGCCATTTTATGGTGATTTGGGCAATTCTTGCAACATTCAATGCTATGGCGTGTCTTAGCACGCTATTTTACGCAGTTTCCACCCTTTTTCCAGCTGTTTTTGGGACGTGTCAGCTTTTGACATTTTTCGCCATACTATAGCCTTGCTTTTCAATTGATTTTTTTTCAACATGCCTTTTCATGTTGTTTTTGGCAATTCTTGGAACATTCAACGCTATGGCGTGTCTTAGCACGCTATTTTACGCAGTTTCCACCAATTTTTCCAGTAATTTTTGGGACATGTCATTTTTTGACATTTTCGCCAATACTATAGCCTTGCTTTTCGTGTCATTTTTTTCAACATGCCATTTTTTTGGTTGTTTTTTTGGCAATTCTTGCAACATTCAACGCTATGGCGTGTCTTAGCACGCTATTTTAAGCAGTTTCCACAAGTGTTTCCAGCTGTTTTTGGGACATGTCATTTTTTGACATTTTCGCCATACTATAGCCTTGCTTTTTGGGTCATTTTTTCAACATGCCATTTATGGTGTTTTTGGCAATTCTTGCAAAATTCAATGCTATGGTGTGTGTTTTAGCACGCTATTTTAAGCAGTTTCTACCTTTTTCCAGCTGTTTTTGGGACGTCAGTTTTTGACATTTTTGCGCTATACTATAGCCTTGCTTTTCGGGTCATTTTTTCAACATGCCATTTTATGGTGTTTTTTGGCAATTCTTTCAACATTCATGCTATGGCGTGTCTTAGCACGCTATTTTAAGCAGTTTCCACAAGTTTCCAGCTGTTTTTGGGACATGTCATTTTTTGACATTTTCGCCATACTATAGCCTTGCTTTTCGGGTCATTTTTTCAAACATGCCATTTTATGGTGTTTTTGGCAATTCTTGCAAAATTCAATGCTATGGCGTGTCTTAGGAACGCTATTTTACGCAGTTTCCACCCTTTTCCAGCTGTTTTTGGGACGTATGTCAGTTTTTGACATTTTCGCCATACTATAGCCTTGCTTTTCAATTGATTTTTTTCAACATGCCTTTTCATGTTGTTCTTGACAATTCTTGCAACATTCAATGCTACGGCATGTTTTAGCATGCTATATTGTGCAGTTTCCACCTGTTTCCAGCTGTTTTTGGGACGTCATTTTTTGACATTTTCGCCATACTATAACCTTGCTTTTTCGTGTCATTGTTTCAACATGCCATTTTATGGTGTTTTAGGTAATTCTTGCAACATTCAATGCTATTAGCGTGTTTTAGGATGCTATATTATGCGGTTTCCATCTGTTTCCAGCTGTTTTTTGGGACATGTCATATTTTGACAGTTTTGCCATACTATAGCCTTGCTTTTCGGATCATTTTTTCAACATGCCATTTTATGGTGTTTTAGGTAATTCTTGCAACATTCAATGCTATGGCGTGTTTTAGCACGCTATTTTACGCAGTTTCCACCCTTTTCCAGCTGTTTTTGGGACATGTCAGTTTTTGACATTTTCGCCATACTATAGCCTTTCTCCTTGGGTCATTTTTTCAACATGCCATTTTATGGTGTTTTGGGCAATTCTTGCAACATTCAATGCTATGGCGTGTCTTAGCACGCTATTTTACGCAGTTTCCACCCTTTTCCAGCTGTTTTTGGGACGTGTCAGTTTTTG
>NW_024632988.1:0-4509 GCF_008729295.1 Plectropomus leopardus
AAAAAAATGGCATGTCTCAAAAACAGCTGAAAACATGTTCAAACTACATAAAATAGCATGCTGAGACATGGCATGGCATTAAAACTTGCAAAAAAGGCCAAAAACACCATAAAATAACATGTTGAAAAAATCACCAAAAAAGCAAGGCTATAGTATGGCAAAAATGTCAAAAAATGGCATGTCCCAAAAACCAGCTGAAAACACGTCAAAACAGCATAAAATAGCGTACTAAGACATGCCATAGCATGAAAACTTGCAAAAACGGCCAAAAACACCATGATATAGCATGTAGAAAAATCACAGAAAAAGCAAGGCTATAGTATGGCAAAAATGTAAAGAAATGGCATGTCCCAAAAACAACTGAAAACACTTTTAAACTACTTAAAATAGCATGCTGAGACACGGCATGGCATTAAAACTTGCAAATATGGCCAAAAACACCATAATATAGCATGTCGAAAAAATCACCAAAACAGCAAGGCTATAGTATGGCAAAAATGAGAAAAAATGGCATGTCCCAAAAACAGCTTAAAAAGTCTTAAACCAGCATAGAATAGACTGTTGAGACACGCTATAGCATTGGTTGTTGCAAAAACGGCCCAAAACACCTTAATATAGCATGTCGAAAAAATGACAAAAAAAGCAAGGCTATAGTATGGCAAAAATGTAAAAAATGGCATGTCCCGAAAACAGCTGAAAAGAACTCAAAACAGCATAAAATGGCGTACTGAGACACGTCATAGCATTAAAACTTGCAAATATGGCCAAAAACACAATAATATAGCATGTCGAAAAAATCACCAAAAAAGCAAGGCTATAGTATGGCAAAAATGTCAAAAAATGGCATGTCCCAAAAATAGCTGAAAACACTTTTAAACTACTCAAAATAGCGTGCTGGGACACGGTATGGCATTAAAACTTGCAAAAAAGGCCAAAAACACCATAATATAGCATGTCGAAAAAATCACCAAAAAAGCAAGGCTATAGTATGGCAAAAATGTAAAAAAATGGCATGTCCCAAAAACAGCTGAAAAAGCCTTAAACCAGCATAGAATAGCCTGTTGAGACACGCTATAGCATTGCTTGTTGCAAAAACGGCCCAAAACACAATAATATAGCATGTCGAAAAAATGACCAAAAAGGCAAGGTTATAGTATGGCAAAAATGAGAAAAGTCAAAAATGGCAGGTCCCAAAGATAGGTGAAAACATGTTTAAACTACATGAAATAGCGTGCTGAGACACGGCATGGCATTAAAACGGTGCAAAAAAGGCCAAAAACACCATAATATAGCATGTCGAAAAAATGACCAAAAAACCAAGGCTATAGTATGGCAAAAATGTCAAAAAATGGCATGTCCCAAAAAACAGCTGAAAAACATGTTCAAACTACATAAAATAGCGTACTGAGACACGGCATAGCATTAAAACTGCAAAAAAATGGCCAAAACACCATGATATATCGCATGTCGAAAAAATCACCAAAAAAGCAAGGCTATAGTATGGCAAAAATGTCACAAAATGGCATGTCCCAAAAATAGCTGAAAACAACTCAAAAACAGCATAAAATAGCGTACTGAGACATGCCATAGCATTAAAACTTGCAAATATGGCCCAAAACACCCCTTAATATTATAGCCTGTCGAAAAAATCACCAAAAAAGCAAGGCCATAGTATCGCAAAAATGTAAAAAAAAAAATGGCATGTCCCAAAAATAGCTGAAAACATGTTCAAACTACATAAAATAGCGTGCTGAGACACGGCAAGGCATTAAAACTTGCAAAAAAAGGCCAAAAACACCATAATAATTTTTATAGCATGTCGAAAAAAATCACCAAAAAAGCAAGGCTATAGTATGGCAAAAATGTTGTAAAAATGGCATGTCCCAAAAACAGCTGAAAACAACTCAAAACAGCATAAAATAGCGTACTGAGACACGTCATGGCATTAAAACTTGCAAAAACGGCCAAAAACACCATGATATCGCATGTCGAAAAAAATCACAAAAAAAGCAAGGCTATAGTATGGCAAAAATGTGTAAAAATGGCATGTCCCAAAAAATAGCTGAAAACAACTCACAACAGCATAAAATAGCGTACTGAGACACGTCATAGCATTAAAACTTGCAAATATGGCCATAAAATACAATAATATAGCATGTCGAAAAAAATCACCAAAAAGCAAGGCTATAGTATGGCAAAATGTAAAAAAATTGCATGTCCCAAAAACAGCTGAAAACATGTTCAAACTACATAAAATAGCGTGCTGAGACATGGCATGGCATTAAAACTTGCAAAAAAGGCCAAAAACACCATAATATAGCATGTTGAAAAAAATCATCAAAAAAGCAAGCTATAGTATGGCAAAAATGTGTAAAAAATGGCATTTCCAAAAAACAGCTGAAAACAACTCAAAACAGCAATAAATAGCGTACTGAGACATGTCATAGCGTTAAAACTTGCAAATATGGCCAAAAACACAATAATATAGCATGTTGAAAAAATCACCAAAAAAGCAAGGCTATAGTATGGCAAAATGTCAAAAAATGGCATGTCCCAAAAACAACTGAAAACACTTTTAAAGTACTTAAAATAGGATGCTGAGACACGGCATGGCATTAAAACTTGCAAAAACGGCCAAAATCACCATGATATAGCCTGTCAAAAAAATCACCAAAACAGCAGGCTATAGTATGGCAAAAATGAGAAAAAATGGCATGTCTCAAAAACAGCTTAAAAAGCCTTAAACCAGCATAGACTAGCCTGTTGAGACACGCTATAGCATTGGTTGTTTCCAAAAACAGCCTAAAACACCCATGATATAGCATGTCGAAAAAATCACCAAAAAAGCAAGGTTATAGTATGGCAAAAATGTAAAAAAATAGCATATCCCAAAAATAGCTGAAAACAACTCAAAACAGCATAAAATAGCGTACTGAGACACGTCATAGCATTAAAACTTGCAAATATGGCCAAAAACACAATAATATAGCCTGTCGAAAAAATCACCAAAAAAGCAAGGCTATAGTATTGCAAAAATGTAAAAAAAAATGGCATGTCCCAAAAACAGCTGAAAACATGTTCAAACTACATAAAATAGCGTGCTGAGACACGGCATGGCATTAAAACTTGCAAAAAAGGCCATAAACACAATAATATAGCATGTCGAAAAAATCACCAAAACAGCAAGGCTATAGTATGGCAAAAATGTGAAAAAATGGCATGTCCCAAAAACAGCTTAAAAAGACTTAAACCAGCATAGAATAGCCTGTTGAAACACGCTATAGCATTGGTTGTTGCAAAAACGGCCCAAAACACCTTAATATAGCATGTCGAAAAAATCACCAAAACAGCAAGGCTATAGTATGGCAAAAATGTAAAAAAATGGCATGTCTCAAAAACAGCTGAAAACATGTTCAAACTACATAAAATAGCATGCTGAGACATGGCATGGCATTAAAACTTGCAAAAAAGGCCAAAAACACCATAAAATAACATGTTGAAAAAATCACCAAAAAAGCAAGGCTATAGTATGGCAAAAATGTCAAAAAATGGCATGTCCCAAAAACCAGCTGAAAACACGTCAAAACAGCATAAAATAGCGTACTAAGACATGCCATAGCATGAAAACTTGCAAAAACGGCCAAAAACACCATGATATAGCATGTAGAAAAATCACAGAAAAAGCAAGGCTATAGTATGGCAAAAATGTAAAGAAATGGCATGTCCCAAAAACAACTGAAAACACTTTTAAACTACTTAAAATAGCATGCTGAGACACGGCATGGCATTAAAACTTGCAAATATGGCCAAAAACACCATAATATAGCATGTCGAAAAAATCACCAAAACAGCAAGGCTATAGTATGGCAAAAATGAGAAAAAATGGCATGTCCCAAAAACAGCTTAAAAAGTCTTAAACCAGCATAGAATAGACTGTTGAGACACGCTATAGCATTGGTTGTTGCAAAAACGGCCCAAAACACCTTAATATAGCATGTCGAAAAAATGACAAAAAAAGCAAGGCTATAGTATGGCAAAAATGTAAAAAATGGCATGTCCCGAAAACAGCTGAAAAGAACTCAAAACAGCATAAAATGGCGTACTGAGACACGTCATAGCATTAAAACTTGCAAATATGGCCAAAAACACAATAATATAGCATGTCGAAAAAATCACCAAAAAAGCAAGGCTATAGTATGGCAAAAATGTCAAAAAATGGCATGTCCCAAAAATAGCTGAAAACACTTTTAAACTACTCAAAATAGCGTGCTGGGACACGGTATGGCATTAAAACTTGCAAAAAAGGCCAAAAACACCATAATATAGCATGTCGAAAAAATCACCAAAAAAGCAAGGCTATAGTATGGCAAAAATGTAAAAAAATGGCATGTCCCAAAAACAGCTGAAAAAGCCTTAAACCAGCATAGAATAGCCTGTTGAGACACGCTATAGCATTGCTTGTTGCAAAAACGGCCCAAAACACAATAATATAGCATGTCGAAAAAATGA
>NW_024632989.1:0-844 GCF_008729295.1 Plectropomus leopardus
TTGAGTTGTTTTCAGTCTTTTTTGAGACATGTCATTTTTTGATTTTTTTGCCTTACTATAGCCTTGCCTTTTCGTTGATTTTTTTCACTTGCATTATTATGCTGTTTTTGGCCATTTTTTGCAACAAACTATGCTATGGCGTGTCTCGGCACGCTATTTTATGCTGCTATGAAGTGTTTTAAGTTGTTTTTGGGACGTGTCATTTTTTGATTTTTTTGCCTTACTATAGCCTTGCCTTTTTTGCTGATTTTTTTCACTTGCATTATTATGCTGTTTTTTGGCCATTTTTAAAACAAACTATGCTATGGCGTGTTTCGGCACGCTATTTTATGCTGTTTTGAGTTGTTTTCAGTTGTTTTTGGGACGTGTCATTTTTTGATTTTTTTGCCTTACTATAGCCTTGCCTTTTCGTTGATTTTTTTCACTTGCATTATTATGCTGTTTTTTGGCCATTTTTACAACAAACTATGCTATGGCGTGTTTCGGCACGCTATTTTCTGCTGTTTTGCTGTGTTTTCAGTTGTTTTTGGGACATGTCATTTTTTGACATTTTTGCCTTACTATAGCCTTGCCTTTTCATTGATTTTTTTCACTTGCATTATTATGCTGGTTTTGGCCCTTTGTGCAACAAACTATGCTATGGCGTGTTTCGGCACGCTATTTTATGCTGTTTTGAGTTGTTTTCAGTGAGACATGTCATTTTTTGATTTTTTTGCCTTACTATAGCCTTGCCTTTTCGTTGATTTTTTTCACTTGCATTATTATGCTGGTTTTTGCCATTTTTGCAACAAACTATGCTATGGCATGTCTCGGCACGCTATTTTATGCTGCTATGAAGTGTTTT
>NW_024632990.1:0-672 GCF_008729295.1 Plectropomus leopardus
TGGCGTTTTAAGCCTTTTTTGTAACTTTCTTTGTTATGGCGTGTCTTTACAGGCTATTTAATGTGGTTAAAGGTGGTTTTCAGCTGTTTTTGGGACATGCCATTTTTTGACATTTTTGCCTTACTATAGCCTTGCATTTTTGGTCATTTTTTCCACATGCCAAAATATGGCGTTTTAAGCCTTTCTTGTAACTTTCTTTGTTATGGCGTGTCTTTACAGGCTATTTAAGGTGGTTTAAGGTGGTTTTCGGCTATTTTTGGGACATGTCATTTTTTGACATTTTTGCCTTACTATAGCCTTGCATTTTCGGTCATTTTTTCCAAATGTCAAATAATGCCAATTTAAGCCTATTTTGTCACTTTCTTTTGCTATGGCGTGTCTTTATAGGCTATTTAAGGTGGTTTAAGGTGGTTTTCAGCTATTTTTGGGACATGTCATTTTCTGACATTTTTGCCTTACTATAGCCTTGCATTTTCGGTCATTTTTTCCATATGTGAAATAATGCCAATTTAAGCCTATTTCGTCACTTTCTTTTGCTATGGCATGTCTTTTTAGGCTATTTAAGGTGGTTTAAAGTGGTTTTCAGCTTTTTGTGGGATATGCCATTTTTTGACATTTTTGCCTTACTATAGCCTTGCATGTTCAGTCATTTTTTCCACATACTAAATAACG
>NW_024632991.1:0-403 GCF_008729295.1 Plectropomus leopardus
AGTGGTTTTCAGCCATTTTTAGGAGGGGTCAAATTTTGACTTTTTTCGCCATACTACTATTGCCTTGTTGGCCATTTTTTGGACGTGCTAAATTATGACGTTTCTGGCGGTTTTTTGACCTTAATTCCCACTTTGTATACTATAACGCATCTCTACAAGTTATTCTAAGTGGTTTTCAGCCATTTTTAGGAGGGGTCAAATTTTGACTTTTTTCGCCATACTATACTATTGCCTTGTTGGCCATTTTTTGGACGTGCTAAATTTTTAAGGTTTTTGGCCTTTTTTTGACCTTTATTCCCACTTTGAATACTATAACGCATCTCTACGAGTTATTCTAAGTGGTTTTCAGCCATTTATAGGAGGGGTCACATTTTGACTTTTTTCGCCATACTATACTATTGCC
>NW_024632992.1:0-846 GCF_008729295.1 Plectropomus leopardus
CAAAAAATGACATGTCCCAAAAACAGCTGAAAACACCTCAAAACAGCATAAAATAGCGTGCCAAAACAAGCCATAGCATAGTTTGTTGCAAAAACGACCAAAATCACCCTAATAATGCATATTGAAAAAATGACCAAAAAGGCAAGGCTATAGTAAGGCAAAATTTTCAAAAAATGACATGTCCCAAAAACTGCTGAAAACACCTCAAAACAGCCTAAAATAGCGTGCAGAAACACGCCATGGCATAGTATATTGCAAAAACGACTAAAAACACCCTAATAATGCATGTTGAAAAATTGACCAAAAAGGCAAGGCTATAGTATGGCAAAATTTTCAAAAAATGACATGTCCCAAAAACAGCTGAAAACACCTCAAAACAGCCTAAAATAGCGTGCAGAAACAAGCCATAGCATAGTATATTGCAGAAACGACCAAAAACACCCTAATAATGCATGTTGAAAAATTGACCAAAAAGGCAAGGCTATAGTAAGGCAAAATTTTCAAAAAATGACATGTCCCAAAAACTGCTGAAAACACTTCAAAACAGTCTAAAATAGCGTGCAGAAACAAGCCATAGCATAGTATATTGCAGAAACGACCAAAAACACCCTAATAATGCATGTTGAAAAAATGACCAAAAAGGCAAGGCTATAGTAAGGCAAAATTTTCAAAAAATGACATGTCCCAAAAACAGCTGAAAACACCTCAAAACAGCCTAAAATAGCGTGCAGAATAAACTGTTAATAAACTGGGTTAATAAACTGTTTGCATATGTGTTCTACCACTAACAATGTTTGAATCTTATTTAAGCTTACATGTTTTTAATATTTCTTTTTTCCAAGTGTC
>NW_024632993.1:0-1202 GCF_008729295.1 Plectropomus leopardus
AATATAGCATGTTGAAAAACTGACGAAAAAAGCAAGGCTATAGTATGGCAAAAATGTCAAAATTTGACATGTCCCAAAAATAGCTGAAAACACCTTAAAACAGCATAAAACAGTGTGCTGAGACACGCTATAGCAGTCAAACGTGCAAAAATAGTCAAAAACAACATAATATAGCATGTTGAAAAACTGATGAAAAAAGCAAGGCTATAGTATGGCAAAAATGTCAAAATTTGGCATGTCCCAAAAACGACTGAAAACACCTCAAGAAGGAATAAAATAGCGTGCTGAGACACGCTATAGCATTCAAACGTGCAAAAATAGTCAAAAACAACATAATATAGCATGTTGAGAAACTGACGAAAAAAGCAAGGCTATAGTATGGCAAAAATGTCAAAATATTTGACATGTCCCAAAAATAGCTGAAAACACCTTAAAACAGCATAAAAACAGTGTGCTGAGACACGCTATAGCAGTCAAACGTGCAAAAATAGTCAAAAACAACATAATATAGCATGTTGAAAAACTGACGAAAAAAGCAAGGCTATAGTATGGCAAAAATGTCAAAATTTGACAAGTCCCAAAAACGGCTGAAAACACCTCAAGAAGGCATAAAATAGTGTGCTGAAACACGCCATAGCATTTAAACGTGCAAAAAAATAGTCAAAAACAACATAATATAGCATGTTGAAAAACTGACGAAAAAAAAGCAAGGCTATAGTATGGCAAAAATGTCAAAATTTGACATGTCCCAAAAATAGCTGAAAACACCTTAAAACAGCATAAAAACAGTGTGCTGAGACACGCTATAGCAGTCAAACGTGCAAAAAAATTCAAAAACAACATAATAATATAGCATGGCATGTTGAAAAACTGACGAAAAAAGCCAGGCTATAGTATGGCAAAAATGTCAAAAATTGACAAGTCTCAAAAACGGCTGAAAACACCTCAAGAAGGCATAAAATAGTGTGCTGAGACACGCTATAGCATTCAAACGTGCAAAAATAGTCAAAAACAACATAATATAGCATGTTGAAAAACTGACGAAAAAAGCAAGGCTATAGTATGGCAAAAATGTCAAAAATTGACATGTCCCAAAAATAGCTGAAAACACCTTAAAACAGCATAAAACAGTGTGCTGAGACACGCTATAGCAGTCAAACGTGCAAAAATAGTCAAAAACAACATAATATAGCATGTTGAAA
>NW_024632994.1:0-586 GCF_008729295.1 Plectropomus leopardus
TGTGTGTGTGTGTGTGTGTGTGTGTGTGTGTGTGTGTGTGTTTATTCCCAAAGAGCAGAATGATGGATAGCAACTGTTTGCACATTTAACTTTCCAACACCTTCATTGCAGTTTGTGTGTGTAGGTGTGTGTGTGAGTGAGTGTGTGTGTTTGAACAGGTCAGTGCGTGATGTCTGTTTCCATGTATTGGGCATTAGACTTTTTGTTTATGTTCATCTGCAGTGTGTGTAAATGTGTGTGTGTGTGCGTGTGTGTGTGTGTGTGTGTGTGTAGGGATGTGTGTGTGTGTGTGTGTGTGTAAAGGTCAGTGAGTGTGTGTGAGCGATGTGTTGATCCACTCTGTTTAGCTGCAGGTTAATCCACCATGTAGAAGCTAAGCTGGCACGTCATACGATATGCTGAACACTGAACACATAAAGCCCACTTACTGCTGCAAAATAACCAATAATTTGTGCACATCACATGGTTAAAAATAAAAAAATAATAAATAAATAAAATAAGGCTGTCAAACGACTAAAAAAAATATATATATTATTAATTTACATACTCTGTGATTAATTAATCATATATAGACATATATAATTTT
>NW_024632995.1:0-956 GCF_008729295.1 Plectropomus leopardus
AAATTATGAGGTTTTTGGACTTTTTTGGCCTTTGTTTCCACTTTGTATAGTATAACACTTCTCTACAAGCTATAATATGTCATTTTCAGCCATTTTTGGGAGGGGTCCAAATTTGAGATTTTTCGCCATAGTATAGTATGTGATTTTTGCCCATTTTTTCAACATGCTAAATTATGAGGTTTTTGGAGTTTTTTGGCCTTTGTTTCCACTTAGTACAATATAACACGTCTCTACAAGCTATAATATGTCATTTTCAGCCATTTTTGGGAGGGGTCCAAATTTGAGATTTTTCGCCATAGTATAGTATGCGATTTTTGACCATTTTTTCAACATGCTAAATTATGAGGTTTTTGGACTTGTTTCACCTTTGTTTCCACTTTGTATAGTATAACACTTCTCTACAAGCTATAATATGTCATTTTCAGCCATTTTTGGGAGGGGTCAAAATTTAGATTTTTCGCCGCCATAGTATAGTATGCGATTTTTCCCCAGTTTTTCAACTGCTAAATTATGAGGTTTTTGGACCTTTTTGACCTTTGTTTCCACTTTGTATAGTATAACACATCTCTAGAAGCTATAATATGCCATTTTGAGCCATTTTTGGGAGGTGTCCAAATTGGAGAGTTTTCGCCATAGTATAGTATGCGATTTTTTCCCAGTTTTTCAACATGCTAAATTATGAGGTTTTTGGGCTTTTTTGGCCTTTGTTTCCACTTTGTACAGTATAACATGTCTCTACAAGCTATAATATGTCATTTTCAGCCATTTTTGGGAGAGGTCCAAATTTGAGATTTTTCGCCATAGTATAGTATGCGATTTTTGCCCAGTTTTTCAACATGCTAAATTATGAGGTTTTTGGACTTTTTTGGCCTTTGTTTCCACTTTGTATAGTATAACACTTCTCTACAAGCTATAATATGTCATTTTCAGCCATTTTTGGGAGGGGTCCAAATTTG
>NW_024632996.1:0-878 GCF_008729295.1 Plectropomus leopardus
GGCAGCCGAAGGCGGGGACCTTGGCGGTCCGATCCTCGGCTGCAGAAACTAGCTCTGGGGATGTGGAATGTCACCTCTCTGGTGGGGAAGGAGCCTGAGCTGGTGCGCGAGGTTGAAAAGTTCCGACTATATATAGTATATAGTCGGCACTGGTGAGAGCACCTCGACACATGTCTTGGCATGGGTGAAGAGAGGGGCGGAGCTGTCAACCGATCACCACCTGGTGTCTGGCTCCGATGGTGGGGGAGGACGCCGGTCAGACCTGGCAGACCCAAACGCATTGTGAGGGTCTGCTGGGAACGTCTGGCAGAGTCTCCCGTCAGAAGGAGCTTCAACTCCCACCTCCGTTCGGGTTGGGGGACGGATCCTGACTGTTGTTTGTGCCTATGGTCCAAATGGCAGTTCAGAGTACCCACCCTTTTTGGAGTCCTTAGAGGCGGTGCTGGAGAGTGCTTCTTCTGGGGACTCCCTCGTTCTGCTGGGGGACTTCAACGCTCATGTTGGCAACGACAGTGAGACCTGGAGGGGCGTGATCGGGAGGAATGCCCCCCCCCCCGATCTGGACCCCAGGGTGTTTTGTTAGTGGACTCCTGTGCTTGCCACAGAGTGCCCAAAACGAACACCATGTTCAAGCATAAGGGTGTCCATATGCGGTGAAGCCATGGAGAACGACTTCCGGACGGCTTCGAAGAGGTTCTGGACCACCATCCGGCGTCTCAGGAGGGGGAAGCGGTGCTCTGTCAACACTGTGTGGTGGGGACGGGGCGCTGCTGGCCTCGACTTGGGACACTGTGGATCGGTGGAAGGAATACTTCGAAGACCTCCTCAAATCCACCGACACGCCTTCCGGTGAGGAAGCAGGGCCTGGGGACTCAGGG
>NW_024632997.1:0-987 GCF_008729295.1 Plectropomus leopardus
AACCAGGGTCTGTTCTGCCTGGAGGGAAAAAATGGTTACCCCATATCAGGCTGAAGCGTGACAGAGAAGAGGATTCAACGAAATACTTCTTAACCTGATTCCAAATTGTAATCATATTTCTGACTATAGGATTTTTTGTTTTTTTTTTTAAACATTTTGACTTTTGCTGAATATATGTACTGGGGGAGAGGAATTAGAGTGGTTTTTAGCATTTTTTTGGAAATGACATATTTCGACATTTTTGCCTTACTATAGCCTTGCTTTTTCGGTCATTTTTTCAACATGCTATATTATGGGTTTTTTGGCCATTTTTGCATCATTCTTTACCACGGCATGTTTCCATAAGCTATTTTATGTGGTTTAGAGTGGTTTTTAGCATTTTTTTGGAAATGTCATCCATCCATCCATCCATTTTCTTCCGCTTATCCGGGGTCGGGTCGCGGGGGCAGCAGCCTAAGCAGGGAAACCCAGACTTCCCTCTCCCCGGCCACTTCATCCAGCTCTTCCCGGGGGACCCCGAGGCGTTCCCAGGCCAGCTGAGAGACGTAGTCTCTCCAGCGTGTCCTGGGTCTTCCCCGGGGCCTCCTACCGGTGGGACGTGCCCTGAACACCTCACCAGGGAGGCGTCCTGGAGGCATCCTAATTAGATGCCCGAGCCACCTCATCTGGCTCTTCTCAATGCGGAGGAAATGTCATATTTTGACATTTTTGCCTTACTATAGCCTTGCTTTTTCGGTCATTTTTTCAACATGCTATATTTTGGGTTTTTGGGCCGCTTTTGCATCATTCTTTGCCATGGCGAGTTTACGCGTGCTATTTTATGTGGTTTAGAGTGGTTTTTAGCATTTTTTTGGAAATGACATATTTTTACATTTTTGCCTTACTATAGCCTTGCTTTTTCAGTCATTTTTTCAACATGCTAGATTTTGGGGATTTTGGCTGTTTTTGCCTCATTCTTTGCCATGGCCAGTTTACGCGTGCTATTTT
>NW_024632998.1:0-1959 GCF_008729295.1 Plectropomus leopardus
AAGGAACAATTAAAAAAATTAAAGATAATAATCATTTTTTCCTTCCTCCAAGCTTTGCAGGTGTCCTTACAGAGAAAGCCTAATGAAACACCACTTTCAAGCTAACAGGGAACAATTATGAAAATAAACAAATAATTAAAAATAACTATTCCTTGGTAAGATGAACAAAAGAGACACTGTTGTTTAAACTTTGCAGGTGTTTTTACAGAGAATATAACCGAAATTATACAGGCGAAAGGTCAGTTGAAAAAGCACAATGAGACACCGCTCTCAAGTGGACAAGGAACAACATTCAAAAAACAATTGTAAAAAAAATAAAAATAAATAAATATTCCTTGGGAAAAAAAAGTGAACATAAGAAACATAAAGTAAAAAAAAAAAAAAAAAAATCAATCAATTAAAAAGCCTTATGAGACACCACTCTCAAATAAAAATATTATTCCTTGGGAAGATGAACACAAGAGAGACCTTCATCCAAGGTTAACGGGTGTCTTTACAGGAAAATATTATCCAAATATATACAAGTGAAAATTCAGTTTAAAAAGTCTAATGAGACACCGCTCTCAAGTGGACAAGGAACAACATTCAAAAAACAATTGTAAAAAAAAAATCATAAATAAATATTCCTTGGGAAAAAACAGTGAACATAAGAAGCATCAAAGTAAAAAAAAAAAAAAATCAATTAAAAAGCCTTATGAGACACCACTCTCAAATAAAAATATTATTCCTTGGGAAGATGAACACAAGAGAGACCTTCGTCCAAGGTTAACAGGTGTCTTTACAGTGAAAATAAAAGCTTAAAAATATATAAATAAAAACTGAAAGGTTTAACGAGATAAAGCTATCAAATGGACAAGGAACAATTATGACAATAAATAAATCAATACAAAAAAATGTTTCCTTGGTAAAATAAACACAAGAGACCTTCTTCTAAGGTTTACGGGTGTCTTTTACAGTTAAAATAAAATCATAAAATCAAAAAGAAAAAAAAAAACAGTTGAAAAGTCTGAGACACAGCTCTCAAGTGGACAAGGAACAATTATAAATAAAATAAATAAATAAAAAAAAATAATTCCTTGGGAAGATTAACAGAAGGGAGACATTCTTCCAAGGTTTACAGCTGTTTTTACAGTGAAAACAGAAAGTCTAAAAGTAAAAACCGAAATGATTAAACTAAAAAGCCTTGTGAGACACCACTCTCCTGTGGTCAATGAACAATAAATTAATACATTTTTTTTTAAAAAGTATAAAAATACATGAATATAAATTGAAAGGTTTAACGAGATATCGCTATCAAATGGACAAGGAAACATTACGAAAATAAATAAATAAATAAAATAATTTTCCTTGGGAAGATTAACACAGGAGAGACCTTCTTCCGAGGTTTGCAGGTGTCTTTACAATGAAAATAAAAAGCATAAAAGTAAAAAAATTCATAATTAAATTATAAAGCCTAGTGAGACAACACTCTCAAAGGGAAGAAGGACAATCAAAGAAATATACACATGAATAAAATAATTATTCCTTGGGAAGATGAACACAAGAGAGACCTTCTTCCAAGATTTACAGGTGTCTTTACAGTGAAAATAAAAAGCAAAAAATTAAATGCTTAAAAATTGAAAAAGTTTATGGAGACACTGCTCTGAAATGGATAAGGAACAACTGTGAAAATAAAAATTAATAATCGTTATTCCGTGGGAAGGTTGACACAAGAGAGACCTTCCTCCAAAGTTTACATGTGACTTTACAGGGAATATTATCCAAATTATACAAGTGAAAATTCAGTTGAAAAAGTCTAATGAGACACCGCTCTCAAGTGGACAAGGAACAACATTCAAAAAACAATTGTAAAAAAAAAATCATAAATAAATATTCCTTGGGAAAAAACAGTGAACATAAGAAGCATAAAAGTAAAAAAAAAAAAATCAATTAAAAAGCCTTATGAGACACCACTCTCAA
>NW_024632999.1:0-2542 GCF_008729295.1 Plectropomus leopardus
TAGTATGGCAAAAAAAGCCATACTATAGCCCAGGGAAAAATGGTCAAAAAAGTGATCTCTCCAAATGCTGAAAAAAGTTATTAAATAGCATGTTAAGGCTGTTTATAGTACATTCTGTTGAAAAAACGGTTTAAAAAGTCATCATTTTGAGATTTTTAGGCCAAAGTTTAGTATGGCCAAAAAAGCCATACTATAGCCCAGGGGAAAATGGTCAAAAAAGTAATCTCTCAAAATCCCCCAAAAAAGCCATAGAATAGCATGTTGAGGCTGTTTATACTATAGTCTTTTGAAAAAATGGTTTGAAAAGTCAATATTTTGAGCATTTTCGACCTAAGTTTAGTATGGCAAAAAAAGCCATACTACAGCCCAGGGAAAAATGGTCAAAAAAGTGATCTCTCCAAATGCTGAAAAAAGTTATTAAATAGCATGTTAAGGCTATTTATAGCATAGCCTGTTGGAAAAAACGGACTAAAAGGTCAATATTTGTGAGTTTTAGACCAAAGTATATCGTGGCAAAAAAAGCCATACTATAGCCCAGGGAAAAATGGTCAAAAATTGATTGCTCCAAATGCTTAAAAAAGTCATAGAACAGCATGTTGAGGCTGTTTATACTATAGTCTGAAGAAAAAACGGTTTAAAAAGTTAATATTTTCAGCATTTTCGACCAAAGTTTAGTATGGCAAAAAAAGCCATACTATAGCCCAGGGAAAAATGGTCAAAAAGGTGATCCCCCCTAAAAGCTTAAAAAAGTCACTAAATATCATGTTGAGGCTTTACACAGTATACCCTGTTGAAAAAACGGTCTAAAAAGTCATCATTTTTGAGATTTTTAGGCCAAAGTTTAGTATGGCCAAAAAAGCCATACTATAGCCCAGGGGAAAATGGTCAAAAAAGTAATCTCTCAAAATCCCCCCAAAAAGCCATAGAACAGCATGTTGAGGCTGTTTATACTATAGTCTTTTGAAAAAATGGTTTGAAAAGTCAATATTTTGAGCATTTTCGACCTAAGTTTAGTATGGCAAAAAAAGCCATACTATAGCCCAGGGAAAAATGGTCAAAAAAGTGATCTCTCCAAATGCTGAAAAAAGTTATTAAATAGCATGTTAAGGCTGTTTATAGTACATTCTGTTGAAAAAACGGTTTAAAAAGTCAATTTTTTGAACATTTTTGACCAAAGTTTAGTATGGCAAAAAAAGCCATACTATAGCCCATGGAAAAATGGTCAAAAAAGTGATCTCTCCAAATGCTTAAAAAAGTTTTTAAATAGCATGTTAAGGCTGTTTATAGTACATTCTGTTGAAAAAATGTTTTGAAAAGTCAATATTTTGAGCATTTTTGACCAAAGTTTAGTATGGCAAAAAAAGGCCATACTATAGCCCAGGGAAAAATGGTCAAAAAAGTGATCTCTCCAAATGCTTAAAAAAGTTATTAAATAGCATGTTAAGGCTGTTTATAGTACATTCTGTTGAAAAAAACGGTTTAAAAAGTCAATTTTTTGAACATTTTTGTCCTAAGTTTAGTATGGCAAAAAAAAAAGCCATACTATAGCCCAGGGAAAAATGGTCAAAAAGGTGATCTCCCCAAAAGCTTAAAAAAGTCACTAAATATCATGTTGAGGCTTTATACAGTATACCCTGTTGAAAAAACGGTCTAAAAAGTCATCATTTTGAGATTTTTAGGCCAAAGTTTAGTATGGCCAAAAAAAGCCATACTATAGCCCAGGGAAAAATGGTCAAAAAAGTAATCTCTCAAAATCCCCCAAAAAAGTCATAGAACAGCATGTTGAGGCTGTTTATACTATAGTCTTTTGAAAAAATGGTTTTAAAAAGTCAATATTTTGAGCATTTTCGACCTAAGTTTAATATGGCAAAAAAAAGCCATACTATAACCCATGGAAAAATGGTCAAAAAAGTGATCGCTCCAAATGCTGAAAAAAGTCATAGAACAGCATGTTGAGGCTGTTTATAGTACATTCTGTTTAAAAAACGGTTTAAAAAGTCAATATTTTGAACATTTTTGAACAAAGTTTAGTATGGCAAAAAAAAGCCATACTATAGCCCAGGGAAAAATGGTCAAAAAAGTGATCTCTCCAAATGCTTTAAAAAGTTATTAAATAGCATGTTAAGGCTGTTTATAGTACATTCTGTTGAAAAAATGTTTTGAAAAGTCAATATTTTGAGCATTTTTGACCAAAGTTTAGAATGGCAAAAAAAGCCATACTTTTGCCCAGGGAAAAATGGTCAAAAAGTGATTGCTCCAAATGCTTAAAAAAGTCATAGAACAGCATGTTGAGGCTGTTCATACTATAGTCTGAAGAAAAAAACGGTTTAAAAAGTTAATATTTTCAGCATTTTTGACCAAAGTTTAGTATGGCAAAAAAAGCCATACTATAGCCCAGGGAAAAATGGTCAAAAAGGTGATCTCCCCAAAAGCTTAAAAAAGTCACTAAATATCATGTTGAGGCTTTATACAGTGTACCCTGTTGAAAAAACGGTCTAAAAAGTCATCATTTTGAGATTTTTAGGCCAAAGTTTAGTATGGC
>NW_024633000.1:0-599 GCF_008729295.1 Plectropomus leopardus
CATATTGAAAAAATGACCAACAAAGCAAGGCTATAGTATGGCGAAAACATCAAAATTTAACATGTCCAAAAAACAGCTGAAAATCACTTAATATAACATGTAGAGGCATGTTATGATATACAGTGTTGAAAAAACATCCAAAAACGGCCCCATAACCGATGAAATAGCATGTTGAAAAAATGAAAAAAAAAGCAAGGCTATAGTATGGCGAAAACGTCAAAATTTAACATGTCCAAAAAACAGCTAAAAATCATTTAATATAACATGTAGAGGCATGTTATGATATCCAGTGTTGAAAAAACATCCAAAAACGGCCCCATAACCGTTGAAAAAGCACATTGAAAAAATGAATAAAAAAGCAAGGCTATAGTATGGCGACAATGTCAAAATCTGACATGTCGAAAAAACAGCTGAAAACCATTTAGTATAGGATGTCGAGGCATGTGTTATGATACAGTGTTGAAAAAACATCCCCAAAAGGCCCGAAAACCCAAAAAACAGCATATTGAAAAGATGACCAAAAAAGCAAGGCTATAGTATGGCGAAAATGTAAAAATTTAACATGTCCAAAAAACAGCTGAAAATCACTTAGTGTAGCA
>NW_024633001.1:0-470 GCF_008729295.1 Plectropomus leopardus
AGCTGATCTTAAACACTGCTCACACCTTCAGGTGTCTCCAGGTGTCCACTTGGTTGATAACTGCTGACTGAGCAGATCAATTACTGTGTGTGTGTGTGTGTGTGTGTGTGTGTGTGTGTGAGAGAGAGAGAGAGTGTGAGTGAGTGAGTGAGAAAGAAACTGCTATAAGCACACAGTTACAGCCCACAAACACAAACACACACACACACACACACACACACACACACAGTGTTTTAGATCCAAACAAACAGAGTTGAGTGTTTAAACTTTAACTTAGAGTCCACTGAGGACGTACAGGTGTACAGGTGTACAGGTGCACAGGTGTACAGGTGTACAGGTGCACAGGTGTACAGGTGCACAGGTGTACAGGTGTACAGGTGCACAGGTGTACAGGTGCACAGGTGTACAGGTGGACAGGTGTACGTTCACAGACGTCTCTGTGTTGTGTCTCAGCGTCCTGACAGCTTGTC
>NW_024633002.1:0-924 GCF_008729295.1 Plectropomus leopardus
CATGTTGAGAAAATGGCCAAGAATCGCATGCTATAGTATGGCAAAAATGTCAAATTTTGACATGTCCCAAAAATGGCTAAAAACAACATATTATAGCTTGCAGACACGCGTCATAGTATACAAAGTGAAAGGAAAGAGCGAAAATGGCCAAAAACATCAGAATTTAGCATGTTGAAAAAATGGCCAAAAATCGCATGCTATAGTATGGCAAAAATGTCAAATTTTGACATTTCCCAAAAATGGCTAAAAACAACATATTAAAGCTCATAGAGATGCGTCATAGTATACAAAGTGAAAAGGAAGAGCAAAAATGGCCAAAAACGTCAGAATTTAGCATGTTGAAAAAATGGCCAAGAATCGCATGCTATAGTATGGCAAAAATGTCAAATTTTGACATGGACCAAAAATCGCTAAAAACAACATATTAAAGCTCGTAGAGATGCGTCATAGTATACAAAGTGAAAACAAGGAGCAAAAATGGCCAAAAACATCAGAATTTAGCATGTTGAAAAAATGGCCAAGAATCGCATGCTATAGTATGGCAAAAATGTCAAATTTTGACATTTCCCAAAGATGGCTAAGAACAACATATTATAGCTTGTAGAAACGCGTCATAGTATACAAAGTGAAAAGGAAGAGCAAAAATGGCCAAAAACTTCAGAATTTAGCATGTTGAAAAAATGGCCAAAAATCGCATGCTATAGTATGGCAAAAATGTCAAATTTTGACATTTCTCAAAAATGGCTAAAAACAACATATTAAATCTCGTAGAAACGCGTCATTGTATACAAAGTAAAAAGGAAGAGCAAAAATGGCCAAAAATATCAGAGTTTAGCATGTTGAAAAAATGGCCAAAAATCGCATACTATAGTATGGCAAAAATGTCAAATTTTGACATTTCCCAAAAATGGCTAAAAACAACAT
>NW_024633003.1:0-996 GCF_008729295.1 Plectropomus leopardus
AAAAATGACATGTCCCAAAAACGTCTTAAAACAACTGAAAACTATATTAAATAGCATGCAGAGACATGCCATAGCATAAAATGTTACAGAAATGGACAAAAACACCATAATATGGCATCTAAAAAAAAATGACCCAAAAAGCAAGGCTATTGTAAGGCGAAAATGTGAAAAAATGACATGTCCCAAAAATGGCTAAAAACAACTGAATTATACATAAAATAGCATGCAGAGATATGCCATTGCATAAATTGTTGCAAAAATGAACAAAAACACCATAGTATGACATATCAAAAACATGACCCAAAAAGCAAGGCTATAGTAAGGCAAAAATGTCAAAAAATGACATGTCCCAAAAACGGCTAAAAACAACTGAAAACTATATAAAATAGCATGCAGAGATATGCCATAGCATAAAATGTTACAAAAATGGACAAAAACATCATAGTATGGCATATAAAAAAAAATGACCCAAAAAGCAAGGCTATAGTAAGGCGAAAATGTGAAAAAATGACACGTCCCAAAAATGGCCAAAAACAACTGAATTATACATAAAATAGCATGCAGAGACATGCCATAGCATAAAATGTTACAGAAATGGACAAAAACACCATAATGTGGCATATCAACAAAAAAAATGACCCAAAAAGCAAGGCTATAGTAAGGCGAAAATGTCAAAAAATGACATGTCCCAAAAACAACTTAAAACAACTGAATTATACGTAAAATAGCATGCAGAGACATGCCATAGCATAAATTGTTGCAAAAATGGAGAAAAACACCATTGTATGGCATATCAAAAAAAAAATGATCCAAAAAGCAAGGCTATAGTAAGGCGAAAATGTGAAAAAATGACATGTCCCAAAAATGTCTAAAAACAACTGAATTATACATAAAATAGCATGCAGAGACATGCCATAGCATAAAATGTTACAGAAATGGACAAAAACATCATAGTATGGCATATAAAAAAAAATGACCCAAAAAGCAAGGCTATAG
>NW_024633004.1:0-342 GCF_008729295.1 Plectropomus leopardus
TATTTACATCACTATTATTTGCTACTGTTACAATTATTTTAGTATAGCAGTGTTTCCTCTAGGATTTTTTTCAGCAGCGGGGGCAGGCTCTCCAGGGAGCCGTGGCGGCGTAAACAAATGACACTTGACTGCAGATTTTAGTTTTATGCCCAGCATAATGCCCCTTTTTATTGAATGGTTGGCATGAAAATCGCTTTTTAAAGGCTGAATGTAAAAATACATCATGGCGTGTAAATCGCTTAATGCTATCAATTAGTTTACTCACGTCAGTGACACTGAGTTGAGTTGGCACCGGGCCCAATTAACTTAAGCTACGTAACCTTAGCTCAGAGGCGGTCCTGG
>NW_024633004.1:387-754 GCF_008729295.1 Plectropomus leopardus
GTCGTCCTCTGTGGCTAAGTAGCAGCATATTAGCAAGAGGATAATAAATAGCGTATAAGCTACTGTTTCATTACGTACAATTAACGTCACCTGACCTGCATACCTTTTATCTTTTGAGCGTTTCTCCTCTTCTTCTTTCCCTTTCTATCCGAACTGGACATCTGATGGTTTCTTTGGTCTTTTGTCCATGATACACCCTTGACTCAATTTAACATCATCACCTTTTCCCTCCGTCCAACGCCCATGTGGTGATGTTCAGCATATTCCAACATGCTCTTATGTTGAAAGGACTGCAACAGGAAGTAGTTCTGAGCGGAAGCTCTGTATTGCGTATTGAGAGTTATGCAGACGCTTGACGGATTTAATG
>NW_024633005.1:0-356 GCF_008729295.1 Plectropomus leopardus
TATGGGAGCGAGTTGCCCATGTTTACTAATGTTTTTAGACTGCCTTAGATCATAGAAATAATATGTATGTATTTTAGAAATGGGCATAATTTCCCATTAATATAGTATCAAGCCATAAAAAGGTTAAGCCAGCCACTAAAGTTGAGCCTTTATATTCTGTTACACAAACATACGAACAAATCATATTTGAAGAAGAAATGTAACATTATTCAGATGAGATTTTTTTTCACAAGTATTATTAAATATGTTTGTATGTGCTTTACATGGTTGAGTGTGAATGTCACTCCGTGCTATCTAAGAAGGAACTTGTGACATTATGTACCAGCCAACAGTGGACTCATGTCATTATATCCTAC
>NW_024633005.1:438-653 GCF_008729295.1 Plectropomus leopardus
TTTTTTTTTCTTTTTAGAGTGCAAAGTTCAAAGAGTACAAACAGAAGTCGACTTATGAAGGCCCATTCATAGATGTGTATCCTGTTGTGATGGTTTTGAGATGAGTGGTTGGTGGCTCATCACCATTTCAATGCCCATCAAAAACACTAACATACCAGTTAAACTTTGAGTGCTAAAGAAAAGTTTCAGTTTACAATACTGGAATGTAAAGTCCT
>NW_024633006.1:0-902 GCF_008729295.1 Plectropomus leopardus
GATGTTTGTCCTCACTGATGTTTGTCCTCACTGATGTTTGTCCTCACTGATGTTTGTCCTCAGAACCGTCTGGTCCGTCTGGTGTGCGTCTTCCTTCAGTCGCTCATCAGAAACAAGATCATCAACGTTCAGGACCTGTTCATCGAGGTTCAGGCCTTCTGCATCGAGTTCAGCCGCATCCGAGAGGCTGCCGGCCTCTTCCGCCTCCTCAAGACCCTGGACACTGGAGAGACCCCGGCCGAGGCCAAACCTGCCAAATAACGATCCCCACAGAGACGCTGCACAGACACGAGGCGCGGGCCAAGCTGCTAAATAACGCCCCCCTTCATCAGCCCGTCAGAGGGACACTCAGAGGGACACTCAGAGGGACACTCAGAGGGACACTCAGAGGGACACTCAGAGGGACACGGTTTGAATCTGGTTAAAAAAACTGTAAATAAGCTGTGAGGTTTTTCGGGTCCTGCCTCTGAACTCTGCCACCTCCTTCACGTTTCTTTTCCACGAGTCAAAGACGGATTAACTCGCATCACCTCCTCGTTTTTTTACCGGTGCTCTTTCCTTTGGAGATCTTTTTTCTTTCATTAAACAGATTGTTTAGTTCAATCTCGTTGTTGTGATTTCATTCATGTTTATTTGTCGTGTGAGTGTCGTCCCCGTCCTGTTTGTCTCAGCTGTGTGTGAATGTTTCGTCCGTCCGTCCGTCATGAACGCGGCTCAGCATTCACACAAACCTCCGACGGCTGTGGTGAGTAACCGAAAACTTTCCTACGTTTGATGTTTTGGGAAAAGAGTTTTTTTTGAGTCAGATGTTCACGTTGATTCCACTCTCACGTCTGTGCGATAAACATGAAGCTGCAGCTCTCAGATATAAATATTATTCATAAAAATATTAAAACGATATA
>NW_024633007.1:0-7976 GCF_008729295.1 Plectropomus leopardus
TTTGAGATAATGAATTTTGGCCTAAAATGATGAAAATATTGACTTTTGGACCATTTTTTCAGGCAGGTATACTAATAACTGTCTTATTGTGCTGTACTATGAGTTTTTTTAACATCTGGAGCAATGACGTTTTTGACCATTTTTCCCTGAGCTATAGTATGACTTTTTTTGCGATAATGAATTTTGGCCTAAAATGCTCGAAATATACACTTTTCGGACCATTTTTTCAGCAGGCTATACTATTAACTGCCTTATTGTGCTGTACTATGACTTATTTTAACTTTTGGAGCGATGACTTTTTGGACCATTTTTCCCTGAGCTATAGTATGGCTTTTTTGCGATAATTTTATTTGGCTTAAAATGCTCAAAATATTGACTTTTTGGACCGTTTTTCCAGCAGGCTATACTATAACCGGCCTCATCGTGCTGTTATGACTTATTTTAATATTTGGAGCAATCACGTTTTTGACCATTTTTCCCTGAGCTATAGTATGGCTTTTTTTGCGATAATGAATTTTGGCCTAAAATGCTCAAAATATTGACTTTTTGGACCATTTTTTCAGCAGACTATACTACAACCGGCCTCATCATGCTGTACTATGAGTTTTTTTAACATCTGGAGCAATGACTTTTTTGACCATTTTTCCCTGAGCTATAGTATGGCTTTTTTTGAGATAATGAATTTTGGCCTAAAATGCTCAAAATATTGACTTTTTGGACCATTTTTTTCAGGCGGGTATACTATTAACTGCCTTATTGTGTTGTACTATGAGTTTTTTTAACATCTGGATTGATCACTTTTTTGAATATTTTTCCCTGAGACATAGTATGGCTTTTTTTTGCGATAATGAATTTTGGCCTAAAACGCTCAAAATATTGACTTTTTGGACCGTTTTTTAGCAGGCTATACTATAACCGGGCTCATCGTGCTGTACTATGAGTTTTTTTAACATCTGAAGCGATGACTTTTTTGACCATTTTCCATGAGCTATAGTATGGCTTTTTTTGCGATAATTTTATTTGGCTTAAAATGCTCAAAATATTGACTTTTTGGACCGTTTTTTTTAGCAGGCTATACTACAGCCGGCCTCATTGTGCTGTTATATGACCTATTTTAAAATTTGGAGCGATCACTATTTTGACCATTTTTCCCTGAGCTATAGTATGGCTTTTTTTGCGATAATTTTATTTGGCATAAAATGCTCAAAATATTGACTTTTTGGACCATTTTTACAGCAGGCTATACTATAACCGGCCTCATCGTGCTGTTATATGACTTATTTTAATATTTGGAGCAATGACGTTTTTGACCATTTTTCCCTGAGCTATAGTATGGCTTTTTTTGAGATAATGAATTTTGGCCTAAAATGCTGAAAATGTTGACTTTTTGGGCCCTTTTTCAGCAGGCTATACTATTAACTGCCTCATTGTGCGTACTATGAGTTTTTTTAAGATCTGGAGTGATCATTTTTTTGACCATTTTTACCTGAGCTGTAGTATGGCTTTTTTTTGCGATAATTTTATTTGGCTTAAAATGCTCAAAATATATGACTTTTTGGACCGTTTTTTAAGGCGGGTAGACTATTAACTGCCTTATTGTGCTGTACTATGAGTTATTTTAACATCTGGAGCGATGACGTTGTGGACCATTTTCCCCTGAGCTACAGTATGACTTTTTTTGCGATAATGAATTTTGGCTTAAAATGCTCAAAATATTGAATTTTTGGACCATTTTTTTCAGGCAGGTATACTATTAACTGCCTTATTGTGTTGTACTATGAGTTAATTTAACATCTGGAGTGATAACTTTTTTGACCATTTTTCCCTGAGCTATAGTATGGCTTTTTTTGCGATAATTTTATTTGGCTTAAAATGCTCAAAATATTGACTTTTTGGACTGTTTTTTCAGCAGGCTATACTACAACCGGCCTCATCGTGCTGTGATATGAATTATTTTAACATTTGGCGCAATCAAGTTTTTGACCATTTGTCCCTGAGCTATAGTATGGCTGTTTTTTGTGATAATTTTATTTCGCTTAAAATGCTCAAAAATATTGACTTTTTGGGCCCTTTTTTCAGCAGACTATACTATTAACTGCCTCATTGTGCTGTACTATGACTTATTTTAACATCTGGAGCGATCACTTTTTTGACCATTTGTCCCTGAGCTATAGTATGGCGTTTTTTGAGATAAAATGAATTTTGGCCTAAAATGCTCAAAATATTGACTTTTTGGACCATTTTTTCAGGCGGGTATTTTTGCTATTAACTGTCTTATTGTGCTGTACTATGAGTTTTTTTAACATCTGGAGCGATGACTTTTTTGACCATTTTTCCCTGAGCTATAGTATGGCTTTTTTTGCGATAATTTTATTTGGCTTAAAATGCTCAAAATATTGACTTTTTGGACCGTTTTTTTTAGCAGGCTATACTATAACCGGCCTCATTGTGCTGTACTATGACTTTTTTAAATTTGGAGCGATCACTTTTTTGACCATTTTTCCCTGAGCTATAGTATGGCTTTTTTTGAGATAATGAATTTTGGCCTTAAAATGCTCAAAATATTGACTTTTTGGACCGTTTTTTTTTCCCTGAGCTATAGTAGGCGGGATAATATACTATTAACTGGACCTTATTGTGCTGTACTATGAGTTTTTTTTTAACATCTGGAGCGATCACTTTTTGACCATTTTTCCCTGAGCTATAGTATGGCTTTTTTTGCGATAATTTTTTTTGGCTTAAAATGCTCAAAATATTGACTTTTTGGACCGTTTTTTTTAGCAGACTATACTACAACCGGCCTCATTGTGCTGTACTATGAGTTTTTTTTAACATCTGAAGCGATCACTTTTTTGACCATTTTTCCCTGAGCTATAGTATGGCTTTTTTTGAGATAATGAATTTTGGCCTAAAATGCTCAAAATATTGACTTTTTGGACCATTTTTTTCAGGCGGGTATACTATTAACTGCCTCATTGTGCTGTTTTATGACTTACTTTTTAACATCTGGAGCTTAAATGACTTTTTTGACCATTTTTTTAACCCTGAGCTATAGTATGGCTTTTTTTGCAATCATAAATTTTGGTTTAAAACGCTCAAAATATTGAATTTTTTGGACAGTTTTTTCAACTGGCTATACTATTAACTGCCTCGTCTTGCAGTACTAAGACTAATTTTAACATTTGGAGCGATTACTTTTTGGACCATTTTTCCCTGAGCTATAGTATGGCTTTTTTTGCGATAATGAATTTTGGCCTAAAATGCTCAAAATATTGACTTTTTGGACCGTTTTTTTTTTTCCAGCAGGCTATACTATAACCGGCCTCATTGTGCTGTACTATGAGTTTTCTTAACATCTGGAGCGATCACTTTTTTGACCATTTTTCCCTGAGCTTTAGTATGGCTGTTTTTGAGATAATGAATTTTGGCCTAAAACGCTCAAAATATTGACTTTTTGGACCGTTTTTTTCAGCAGACTATACTATAACCGGCCTCATCGTGCTGTTATATGACTTATTTTAACATCTGGAGCGATGACTTTTTTGACCACTTTTCCCTGAGCTATAGCATGGCTTTTTTTGCAATCATAAACTTTGGTTTAAAACGCTCAAAATATTGAATTTTTGGACCGTTTTTTCAGCAGACTATACTACAACCGGCCTCATTGTGCTGTTATATGACCTATTTTAACATTTGGAGCGATCACTATTTTGACCATTTTTCCCTGAGCTATAGTATGGCTGTTTTTGCGATAATTTTATTTGGCTTAAAATGCTCAAAATATTGACTTTTTGGACCGTTTTTTTCAGTAGGCTATACTATTAACTGCCTCATTGTGCTGTACTATGACTTATTTTAACATCTGGAGCGATCACTTTTTTGACCATTTGTCCCTGAGCTATAGTATGGCGTTTTTTGAGATAATGAATTTTGGCCTAAAATGCTGAAAATATTGACTTTTTGGACCATTTTTTCAGCAGGTATCCTATTAACTGTCTTATTGTGCTGTACTATGAGTTTTTTTAACATCTGGAGCGATCACTTTTTTGACCATTTTTCCCTGAGCTATAGTATGGCTTTTTTTGCGATAATGAATTTTGGCCTAAAATGCTCAAAATATTGACTTTTTGGACTGTTTTTTTTTCAGCAGACTATACTACAACCGGCCTCATTGTGCTGTACTATGAGTTTTTTTAACATCTGGAGCGATGACTTTTTTGACCATTTGTCCCTGAGCTATAGTATGGCTTTTTTTGCGATAATTTTATTTGGCTTAAAATGCTCAAAATATTGACTTTTTGGACCGTTTTTTTCAGCAGGCTATACTATAACCGGCCTCATCGTGCTGTGATATGAATTATTTTAATATTTGGAGCAATCAAGTTTTTTGACCATTTTTCCCTGAGCTATAGTATGGCTTTTTTTTGCGATAATTTTATTTGGCTTAAAATGCTCAAAATATTGACTTTTTGGACCGTTTTTTTAGCAAGCTATACTACAACCGGCCTCATTGTGCTGTTATATGACCTATTTTAACATTTGGAGCGATCACTTTTTTGACCATTTTTCCCTGAGCTATAGTATGGCGTTTTTTTTATAATGAATTTTGGCCTAAAATGCTCAAAATATTGACTTTTTGGACCGTTTTTTCAGGCGGGTATACTATTAACTGTCTTATTGTGCTGTACTATGAGTTTTTTTAACATCTGGAGCGATGACTTTTTTGACCATTTTTCCCTGAGCTATAGTATGGCTTTTTTTGCGATAATGAATTTTGGCTAAAATGCTCAAAATATTGACTTTTTGGACCGTTTTTTCAGCAGACTATACTACAACCGGCCTCATTGTGCTGTACTATGACTTTTTTAACATCTGAAGCATCACTTTTTGACCATTTTTCCCTGAGCTATAGTATGGCTTTTTTTGAGATAATGAATTTTGGCCTAAAATGCTCAAAATATTGACTTTTTGGACCATTTTTTTCAGCAGGCTATACTATTAACTGGCCTCATTGTGCTGTACTATGAGTTTTTTAACATCTGGAGCGATGACTTTTTTGACCATTTTTCCCTGAGCTATAGTATGGCTTTTTTTGCGATAATTTTATTTGGCTTAAAATGCTCAAAATATTGACTTTTTGGACCGTTTTTTCAGCAGGCTATACTACACCGGCCTCTTCGTGCTGTACTATGACTTTTTTTAACATCTGGAGCAATCAAGTTTTTTGACCATTTTTCCCTGAGCTATAGTATGGCTTTTTTTGCGATAATGTTATTTTGGCTTAAAATGCTCTCAAAATATTGACTTTTTGGACCGTTTTTTCAGCAGCTATACTACAAACGGCCTCATTGTGCTGTTACTATGACTTTTTTTAACATCTGGAGCGATGACTTTTTTGACCACTTTTTCCCTGAGCTATAGTATGGCTTTTTTTGCCCAATAATAAATTTTGGTTAAAATGCTCAAAATATTGACTTTTTGGACCGTTTTTCAGCAGGCTATACTATAACCGGCCTCATCGTGCTGTACTATGAGACTTATTTTTAACATTTGGAGCGATCACTTTTTGGACCACTTTTCCTGAGCTATAGTATGGCTTTTTTTTTTTGCGATAATGAATTTTGGTCTAAAATGCTCAAAATATTGACTTTTTTGGACCGTTTTTTTAGCAAAGATATACTATTAACTGCCTCATTGTGCTGTACTATGACTTATTTTTAACATTTGGAGCGATCACTTTTTTGACCATTTTTCCCTGAGCTATAGTATGGCTTTTTTTGCAATAATGGAATTATTTGGCTTAAAATGCTCAAAATATGACTTTTTGGACCGTTTTTTCAGCAGACTATACTATAAACGGCCTCATTGTGCTGTACTATGACTTTTTTAACATCTGGAGCGATCACTTTTTTGACCATTTTTCCCTGAGCTATAGTATGGCTTTTTTTTGAGATAATGAATTTTGGCCTAAAATGCTCAAAATATTGACTTTTTGGACCGTTTTTTTCAGCAGGTATACTATAAACGGCCTCATTGTGCTGTACTATGACTTAATTTTAACATTTGGAGCGATCACTTTTTTGACCATTTTCCCTGAGCTATAGTATGGCTTTTTTTTGCGATAATGAATTTTTGGCTTAAAATGCTCAAAATATTGACTTTTTGGACCGTTTTTTTTAGCAGGCTATACTATAACCGGCCTCATTGTGCTGTACTATGAGTTTTTTTAACATTTGAAGCAATCACTTTTTTGACCATTTTTCCATGAGCTATAGTATGGCTTTTTTTGCGATAATGTAATTTTGGGCTTAAAATGCTCAAAATAATTGACTTTTTGGACCGTTTTTTAATGGCTATACTATTAACTGGCCTCATTGTGCTGTACTATGACTTATTTTAACATTGGAGCGATCACTTTTTTGACCATTTTTCCCTGAGCTATAGTATGGCTTTTTTTGCAATAAATGTAATTTTGGCTTAAAATGCTCAAAATATTGACTTTTTTGGACCGTTTTTTCAGCAAAGGCTATACTATAAACCCCCATCGTGCTGTACTATGACTTTTTTTAACATTTGGAGCGATCACTTTTTGGACCATTTTCCCTGAGCTATAGTATGGCTTTTTTTTGCGATAATGAATTTTGGTCTAAAACGCTCAAAATATTGACTTTTTTTGGACCGTTTTTTTAACTGGCTATACTATTAACTTGGCCTCATCTTGCAGTACTAAGACTTATTTTAACATTTGGAGCGATCACTTTTTTGACCATTTTTCCCTGAGCTATAGTATGGCTTTTTTTGCAATAATTTTATTTGGCTTAAAAATGCTCAAAATATTGACTTTTTGGACCGTTTTTTCAGAGGAGGCTATACTATAACCGGCCTCATTGTGCTGTACTATGACTTTTTTAACATCTGGAGCGATCACTTTTTTGACCATTTTCCCTGAGCTATAGTATGGCTGTTTTTGAGATAATGAATTTTGGCCTAAAACGCTCAAAATATTGACTTTTTGGACCGTTTTTTTCAGCAGACTATACTATAAACGGCCTCATCGTGCTGTTACTATGACTTTTTTAACATCTGGAGCGATGACTTTTTTGACCATTTTTCCCTGAGCTATAGTATGGCTTTTTTTTGCCAGAATAATGAATTTTGGCTAAAAATGCTCAAAATATTGACTTTTTGGACCGTTTTTCCAGCAGGCTATACTATAACCGGCCTCATCGTGCTGTACTATGACTTTTTTTAACATTTGAAGCAATCACTTTTTTGACCACTTTTTTCCCTGAGCTTTAGTATGGCTTTTTTTTTGCGATAATGAATTTTGGTCTAAAACGCTCAAATATATGACTTTTTGGACCGTTTTTTTTCAGCAGGCTATACTATAAACGGCCTCATCTGTGCAGTACTATGACTTTTTTTAACATTTGGAGCGATCACTTTTTTGGACCATTTTTCCCTGTCCCTGAGCTATAGTATGGCTTTTTTTGCGATAATTTTATTTGGCTTAAAATGCTCAAAATATTGACTTTTTGGACCGTTTTTCCAGCAGGCTATACTATAACCGGCCTCATCGTGCTGTTATATGACTTATTTTAACATCTGGAGCGATGACTTTTTTGACTATTTGTCCCTGAGCTATAGTATGGCGTTTTTTGAGATAATGAATTTTGGTTTAAAACGCTCAAAATATTGACTTTTTGGACCGTTTTTTTAACTGGCTATACTATTAACTGCCTCGTCTTGCAGTACTAAGACTTATTTTAACATTTGGAGTGATCACTTTTTGGACCATTTTTCCCTGAGCTATAGTATGGCTTTTTTTGCGATAATTTTATTTGGCTTAAAATGCTCAAAATATTGACTTTTTGGACCGTTTTTTCAGAGGACTATACTATAACCGGCCTCATCATGCTGTACTATGAGTTTTTTAAGATCTGGAGCGATGACTTTTTTGACCATTTTTCCCTGAG
>NW_024633008.1:0-692 GCF_008729295.1 Plectropomus leopardus
CCACTGAGACTGCACTCCTGTCAGTCACTGAGTCACTGAGACTGGCTCGAGCGGCTGGTCAATCCTCTGTCCTACTGCTGCTGGACCTGTCTGCTGCCTTTGACACGGTGAACCATCAAATCCTCCTCTCCACACTCTCTGAGCTCGGCATCTCAGGTTCTGTCCTATGCTGGTTCAAGTCCTACCTCACAGGCAGATCCTTCAGAGTGTCATGGCGAGGAGAGGCGTCTAGGTCACATGGCCTATCGACAGGGGTTCCTCAGGGGTCGGTGCTTGGTCCCCTACTCTTCTCTCTGTACACCACCTCACTCGGTGCAGTAATCCGCTCCCACGGTTTCTCCTACCACTGCTATGCTGATGACACTCAGCATAGCAGTGGTAGGAGAAACCATGGGAGCGGATCACTGCACCGAGTGAGGTGGTNATTTCTCTTCACTGGCTTCCAGTGGCAGCCAGAATCAAATTCAAAGCACTTCTCTTGGCTTACAAAACAATCACAAGAACTGCTCCAGCCTACCTGGAATCCCTGATCCAGGTCTACTCTCCTACTCGCCCACTACGCTCTGCATGCGAAAGACGCCTGGTGCTTCCACCCAGCACGGCTCTAAATCTCTAGCCAGACTCCTCTCTTCTGTTGTTCCCAAATGGTGGAACAAACTTCCAAACTCTGTGCGTTCTGCTGAGTCCCTTTC
>NW_024633009.1:0-540 GCF_008729295.1 Plectropomus leopardus
TACAGGAAGGGCCAGAGTCATCTCCACCTGTTGAGGAGACTGAGGTCATTCGGTGTGAGCAGGACTCTGTTAAGGACATTTTATGACTCGGTGGTGGCATCAGCCATGTCCTATGCTGTGGTCTGCTGGGGCAGTGGAAGCACAGAGCGGGACAGAAAGAGGCTGAACAAGCTGGTCAGGAGGGCCGGCTCAGTCTTAGACTGTCCCCTGGACTCCATCGAGGAGGTGGGTGAGAGGAGGATGTTGGCCAAGCTGACATCCATCATGGACAACCCCTCTCACCCCCTTCATGGGACTGTGGGAGACCTGTGCAGCTCCTTCAGCAGCAGACTGCGGTACCCACGCTGCAGGAAGGGACGCTACCGCAGGTCCTTCCTTCCATCGGCCATCAGGCTATACAACACCAGCCTGAGCCAACAATAACCTGGACTCACTACAATCAAAAGTTTCTGCCAGTTGCATCTCTGCACATGTCACTTTTTTGCCTAATTACCCTTATCCTTATTACTATTTATTACAACACAACAACAGTGCTCCCTC
>NW_024633010.1:0-1110 GCF_008729295.1 Plectropomus leopardus
AAATGTTGATGATTTTTTATTTTTTTAAATATGGCGGTTTGTTTTTCTTTAAAAATGTTTAATGATTTTTAAAGATGCAATTTTAGCTTTTTTTCCCTTTAAAAACATTTTGGTGATTTTTAAAGAAAAAAATCAGTGATTTTTTTTCTCAAAATTTATTAGTGATTCTTTTTTAAAATCACGAAAAATTACACCATTTATCACAGCCAGAAACTGTAAAAACAAACATTGTTGAATTTGGATGACTTTTCCAAAATGTTCAGGGTATATTTAGTTTTTCAAAAACTAGTTTTTCCAGGCCTAAAATTGCTATCTGCAAATTCTATGACTTTCCCAAGTTTTTCATCACTGTACAAAAGCTGCATTTATGATGAAGCATTAGTTATTCCAGTGAAAGTGATCGAATGCTCACTGCACAAGTGTTTCACATAAGAAACCCCGTTTCCAGGACTGAAAAACCTCCACATTTTCAATTTTGCATGCTTCCCGGTTATATTTCCCCTACTTGTGTAGAGTAGCCAGATCTATTAGTCCACATCTGATGTGACCTTTTTTGTCTGACTCCCAGCCTGCCTCGCAACAAAAGCGCCAACATTTGGATGGATTTATGACTCTCATTGACCGTTTGGGAGTCTCCCTGGTTACATCGGCTCTTTACTCAAGAATTAACATTGTTTAAATGAGTTCACCTCCCAAAAAAAGAGCTTTTACACTGACCTGACGTCAGAGAAAACTTCCTGAATCAAAGAGTAAGTGGGAGCTCAGGAGGTGTGTCAGTGGGTGATGCTGCTGACGTCACCGACTCGGTCATTAGTGCTCTGTGTGTGTGTGTGTGTGTGTGTGTGTGTGTGTGTGTGTGTGTGTGTGTGTGTGTGTGTGTGTGTGTGTGNTTTTTAAGGAAAAATTTAGTGGGGTTTTTTTGCTTAAAAAATGTTGATGATTTTTTATTTTTTTAAATATGGCGGTTTGTTTTTCTTTAAAAATGTTTAATGATTTTTAAAGATGCAATTTTAGCTTTTTTTCCCTTTAAAAACATTTTGGTGATTTTTAAAGAAAAAAATCAGTGATTTTTTTTCTCAAAATTTATTAGTGATTCTTTTTTAAAATCAC
>NW_024633011.1:0-326 GCF_008729295.1 Plectropomus leopardus
AAAGTCATGTCTCTGAATGTTGAAATGAATCATAGTACAGCATGTTGAGGCCATTTATAGTATAACTCAGTGAAAAAACTGCCCAAAAAGTCAATATTTTGAACATTTTAAGCCAAAGTACAGTTTTGCAAAAAAAAGGCATACTATAGCCCAGGGAAAATTGTCAAAAAAGTAATGTCTCTGAATGTTGAAATGAATCATAGTACAGCATGTTGAGTCCGTTTATAGTATTTCCTGCTGAAAAAACTGTCCAAAAAGTCAGTATTTTGAGCGTTTTAAGCCAAAGTACAGTTTTGCAAAAAAAGTCATACTATAGCCCAGGGAAA
>NW_024633012.1:0-765 GCF_008729295.1 Plectropomus leopardus
CGCCAGAGAGGGAGGGAGGGGAGAGAGGGGGGACACTAAAGCAAAGAAATTATTTTATTTTTAAAATTTACTTTTTATTTAAATTTTGCTGGAGAAGGAGAAGTGCCTATGTCCGCGTCGGAAGCTGATTTTTCGTGCAGTAGAGCCTCCGTCAGCGGGCTGCGGGCGGCACAGCGGGGCTGCTAGGTGGCTACGTGTTAGCATTACTAACGTCACGTATTATGAATGAAATTATGAGATTTTAATGTCCCTCTAAGTTTAACATATCTGGCGTTTGATTTTCAAATGAGTAAAAACCCACATTAAGTTAAATCAACGCTCCGATCTCCGCTCTGTGCCGCCATTATTTTTGAAGATCGCGGGCGCGCAAAGAATTGTGGGAAATGGAGGCCGCGAAGGATATTAGCGATGTGTCCTCCAAACAGAGGGAAAAGGAGGACGCATTTGTGGGCTGCGAAAGGAGGAGCCTTCGAATTGTGACCAGATGGGACAGCCTTCGCGCAGCGCTGTGACGTAATCGGCCTTCGAATGCAGCCTCCGAAGGATGCAGACCCTGAATTGGGACACAGGTAGACTTTTTTTAAATCACTTTTATAGAATTGGTTTTATGTGATGTCGTCTATTTGAATTCATCTGTTTCAGTTTATCTTTTTATTTATTCTTCTGTTCTGTCTTGATCGTGTTGAATTTTATTATTAGATCTATTATTTATGTGTTAACTGCTTTTATTCTTTGAATTGTGTTTATTCGTATTGTATGGGTTGT
>NW_024633013.1:0-567 GCF_008729295.1 Plectropomus leopardus
CCTCTCAGTCTGCAAACCAGTACACCAGTCTGAGCACCACGTCCTCGCACGCTGGACCTGCTGCAGTTTGAACCGCGTCGAGATGTTTTTTTAAAAGCTCACGATGGCAGTGATACTCAACTTCAGACCCGCGGGCCAAATCTGGCCCCTGATAGGGTGCCGAGCGGCCCCCCAGCTATTTTCTGATTCACAATCAAAATAAAGTGATTGACTGTGAATACAAAACAGCATCAAAAAAGAGCCAGAGGAGGATCCCCCACACCCCCGACAGAGGACACAGATAAGACACTAATGTCCCAAAATACTAAACATGTCCTAAAATCTTACAAAATGTCTAAAAACCAAGAAATTTCCTGAAATCCTAGAAATGTCCAAAACTCTGAGAGATGTCCTAAAATCCTAGAAATGTCCTATATCCGAAAAATGTCCAAAAATCAGAGAAATGTCTGAAATTCCAGAAAACGTTCTAAAATCATAGAAATGTCCTCAAATCAAAGAAACGTCCCAAAAAAATAGAAAAGTCCTCAAATCTTCCTAAAATGTTACAAACAGAAAAAACCTGAGAGT
>NW_024633014.1:0-811 GCF_008729295.1 Plectropomus leopardus
GAGCCAGCTCGGGGTCGTCCAGGCCGGAACACGCAGAGTCCACGTCCGCCACCTTCAGGGTGGGCTTTGCTGCCGTGGGCCGGGCGGGGGGCTTGGTCCGGCTCTCTCTAGGACGGACAGACCGGGGCGGAGGGGGTTAATACAGTCATGGAAAACCTGGAAAACTCCTGGAATTCTGTTTTCAAAAATCTGTGTCCCCTCACGCAGTGTCCCTTTATAATCCCTCTGTGACTGTTTCTGTGAGTTAACCCTTTATAATCCCTCTGTGACTGTGTGTGTGTGTGTGTGTGTGTGTGTGTGTGTGTGTTGTGTGTGTGTGTGTGTGTGTGTGTGTGTGTGTGTGTGTCTAGAAGTTAACCCTTTATATTCCCTCTCTGTGAGTGTGTGTCAGACCTGTCGAGGGCGGGCCTCCTCTCCTCGGCTCGGCTCTCACACAGGCTCTTGGCTCGGTCCAGCAATCGCGATGCTTTGGCCTCCAGGTCCTCATAAAACTCGCGGCCCTCCTGGGACTTCTTCATCAGGTCCTCGTAGGCCTCGTAGGAGCCCACCAGGCCCTGCACCGTGCCGTTCCACTGCTGCTCCGTCTGGCTCAGGCTCTTCCTCACCGAGGCATACTGCACGTTGGCCTCCGTCAGAGCCTTCAGGATGTTCTCCTGCGCCGCCAGGTTCTGGTCTATGTACACTTTCACCTGCTCGTACTTCTTCAGCTGCTCCTCAAAGATCCTCTGCAGGGACACAGCGCCACCATGCTCACTCCAACTGCAACCCTGAACCACGTTACAGACCCTCTGACTGCTGACCCTGAACCACG
>NW_024633015.1:0-729 GCF_008729295.1 Plectropomus leopardus
CCTCAAGCTCAAGCTACGTTTAAGAAGAAATGACAATAAAGTTACCTTGTACCTTGTACCTTGTATATATTCATGGTTTAAATAAACTAAATCTAAATACATTTTAAGATACATTTTACATACCAAGAGATGTGATGCTTCAAATTTAAAATCAGAAATCACAATCAAAGCAGTAAAAAATAGGTAACAGGTTTTCTCATTTATTTTTAACTTTTATTATACAGACAATTGATCATATATTAATTTAGGTGTGGGGTATATTAACAATTATTTAACACTGACATCATTGCAAGATACAGCAAATATAAATGCGAGCTGAATTTCCCTGACATATCCTTTAGAATTACAGTCATTTGATACAAATCTGTACAGCTTTGTGAGAAAGCAATGCTTTCTTTTTTAAAATAATATCTTTCTGGCATCTCTGCTCTTTTTGACAGTAAAAAAGAAAGACTGGAAAATCTGCAGCAAGAGAGGAGGATTACAAAATGCGAAGGGCCTGGCCACCATGATAAGGACTCAACATTGATCATGTATGTTCTACCCAGTGAGCTAACGGGCCAAAGCAATTAAAAAAGGTTAATTACTGAGATGTTAAAAAATATGAAAGCAATACTAATAATAGATCAGCCCCTTCCTATGGGTCAAGATGCACATGTATCCACACAAAACAAAGAAAAGAAAAGCAAACAAATGCATACAATATATAGAATGTAATATGTGTGTATA
>NW_024633016.1:0-486 GCF_008729295.1 Plectropomus leopardus
CTTGTAATATTACAAGAATAAAGTCATAATGGGGAAATATGGGAAAACGAGTTTTTAGATTAAAAAAAAATCAAAAAATTGGTCAATATACTACATGCAAAGAGTATTTTTTAATTTTTATTTGTAGCTGCTGACAGTCTGGGATATGTCAGTGTGTGAGTGTAGCTGCTGACAGTCTGGGATATGTCAGTGTGTGAGTGTAGCTGCTGACAGTCTGGGATATGTCAGTGTGTGAGTGTAGCTGCTGACAGTCTGGGACATGTCAGTGTGTGAGTGTAGCTGCTGACAGTCTGGGATACGTCAGTGTGTGAGTGTAGCTGCTGACAGTCTGGGATATGTCAGTGATCAGCAGCTACATTGACTGTGACAGGTCACCTAGTGGAAATAGCATGTATTTCCTCCATCTGCCAAATATGGTCAAAATGACNCAGTGTGTGAGTGTAGCTGCTGATCACTGACATATCCCAGACTGTCAGCAGCTACACT
>NW_024633017.1:0-791 GCF_008729295.1 Plectropomus leopardus
AAAAAACACCAACAACATTATATTTTAGCATGTCAAAAAAATGGCCACCAAGGCAATAGTATAGTATGGCGAAAAAAGTCCAAATTTGACTGCTTATGAAAATAGCTGAAAGCGACATAGAATAGCTTGTAGAGATGTGTAATTGTATACAAAGTGGGAATAAAGGCCAAAAAACCACCAAAAACCTGATATTTTAGCATGTCAAAAAAATGGCCAGGAAGGCAATAGTATAGTATGGCGAAAAAAGTCAAAATTTGACCACTCCTAAAAATGGTCAAAAGCGACATAGAATAGCTCGTAGAGATGCGTAATTGTATACAACGTGGGAATCGTGGCCAAAAAACCACCAAAAACATTAAATTTTAGCATGTCAAAAAAATGGCCACCAAGGCAATAGTATAGTATGGCGAAAAAAGTCAAAATTTGACCACTCCTAAAAATGGCCAAAAGCGACATAGAATAGCTTGTAGAGACGCGTAATTGTATACAAAGTGGGAATCGTGGCCAAAAAACGCCAGAAACCTGATATTTTAGAATGTCAAAAAAATGGCCACCAAGGCAATAGTATAGTATGGCGAAAAAAGTCAAAATTTGACTGCTTATAAAAATAGCTGAAAACGACATAGAATAGCTCGTAGAGATGTGTAATTGTATACAAAGTGGGAATAAAGGCCAAAAAAACGCCAAAAACATTATATTTTAGCATGTCAGAAAAATGGCCACCAAGGCAATAGTATAGTATGCCGAAAAAAGTCAAAATTTGGCCGCTCCTAAAAATAGCTGAAAGCGAC
>NW_024633018.1:0-548 GCF_008729295.1 Plectropomus leopardus
ATATAGAGACACGTCATAGTGTTGCACATAGAAGAAACGACCAAAAACCTCCAAAAACATCATATTTTTGCATGTTGAAAAAATGACCAAAAATCGCATACTATAGTATGGCAAAAATGTCAAAATATGCCTTGTCAAAAAAAGGGCTGGAAACAATATTAAACAGCATATAGAGACACGTTATAGTGTTGCACATAGAAGAAACAACCAAAAACCTCCAAAAACATCATATTTTTGCACGTTGAAAAAATGACCAAAAATCGCATACTATAGTATGGCAAAAATGTCAAAATATACCATGTCAAGAAAAGGGCTGGAAACAATGTAATGCAGCATATAGAGACACGTTATAGTGTTGCACATAGAAGAAACGACCAAAAACCTCCAAAAACATCATATTTTTGCATGTTGAAAAAATCACCAAAAATCGCATACTATAGTATGGCAAAAATATCAAAATATGAACTGTCCAAAAAAGTGCTGAAAACATTTTTAAACAGCATATAGAGACACGTCATAGTGTTGCACATAGAAGAAACGACCAAAAA
>NW_024633019.1:0-451 GCF_008729295.1 Plectropomus leopardus
CATATTCACGTTTTTAACCTGTTGAAAACTATCAAGTATAGAAAAGAGAAAAAAACAAAAAGCATAACAGGGATGATGACATGTATGTGGTGTGAGATGATGACATGTACGTGGTGTGAGATGATGACATGTATGTGGTGTGAGATGATGACATGTATGTGGTGTGTGATGATGACATGTATGTGGTGTGATGACATGTATGTGGTGTGAGATGATGACATGTATGTGGTGTGAGATGATGACATGTATGTGGTGTGAGATGATGACATGTATGTGGTGTGATGACATGTATGTGGTGTGAGATGATGACATGTATGTGGTGTGTGATGATGACATGTACGTGGTGTGAGATGTCGACATGTATGTGGTGTGAGGTGTCGACATGTATGTGGTGTGAGATGATGTGAGGCGGCGCAGCGACTGTTAGCGTGGACGGGCTGCTCTGACCTAT
>NW_024633020.1:0-787 GCF_008729295.1 Plectropomus leopardus
GCGCTGCCAGCCACTGTGTCAGAGATCCGTGCTGTGTCAGAGATCCGCGCTGTCGGAGATCTGCACTACTAGCCACTGTGTCGGATATCTGTGCTGCCTGCCACTGTGTCAGAGATCCGTGCTGTGTCAGAGATCCGCGCTGTCGGAGATCTGCGCTACTAGCCACTGTGTCGGATATCTGTGCTGCCTGCCACTGTGTCAGAGATCCGTGCTGTGTCAGAGATCCGCGCTGTCGGAGATCTGCGCTACTAGCCACTGTGTCGGATATCTGTGCTGCCTGCCACTGTGTCTGAGATCCGTGCTGTCGGAGATCTGCACTGCCAGCTGCTGTGTCAAAGAACTGCCTTGTCTGAGATTTGCACTGCCAGCCTGTGTCGAAGATCCACACTGTCAAAGATATGCGCTGTCAAACACTGTGTCGGAGACCTGCGCTGTCGGAGATCTGCGCTGTCAGACACTGTGTTGGAGATCTGTGCTGTCGGAGATCTGCGCTGTCAGACACTGTGTTGGAGATCTGCGCTGTCGGAGATCTGCGCTGTCAGACACTGTGTTGGAGATCTGCGCTGTCGGAGAGCCGCGCTGTCAGATTGTCTCACTGCGCTGCTGTCAGACAATAAGCTGTGTTTCATCTGCGACAGCGCCTCTAGATATCAGAATCTACAACAAAGTCGATATTTTTTCCTTTTAAACTGTATGTCAAATTATATGTGGATGTACTTCTTGATATGTAATGCCATCCGTACACTTTTTGGAGTGGTAGTCCTTATAGGCTACTTAACTCTACAGC
>NW_024633021.1:0-2587 GCF_008729295.1 Plectropomus leopardus
GGGGGGAAATCAGGCGAGGATAGAAATTTCACATTTCTCCTCTGGTTTATTCCAATTTACTCAGGCATAGTGACAGATGCAACATTTTTTACACTGGGAATATATTCTCTGAAGTCCCTAGATGTCCAAGGACACCAAGAACATGCATATGAACTTTTTTATAGTGTAGTAATTCTTTATTTACTTTGGGTATGTCTTTTTAGCTGTTTTTTTCTGAAAATATGGCCAGGGCTTAAGAGGTTTTAAGGGCTGACCTCATCATATTCATAAAGGGATTCAGAATCTCTGATTGAAAGCATCTTTAAAACTCAACAGAGTTTAAAAAATATTCATTAAAATTTGTTCGTCATTTTGAGTAGTACCGTATTAGAGCTGTATGCTGTCACATCTGTACTTTTCCTTTCCTATTAGTTTGCCAACGCTTTTCCATAGTCTTGTACTGTTTTCTTTTGCATTTCTAATAGTTTCAAGAAAAAAAGTTCCCTTTGCCTTTCTAAGATGCATTGTAACTTTGTTTCTCAAACTTTTATAAATTAGGCAATCAAGTCAAGTCAAGTCAGTTTTATTTATAGAGCCCATTATCACTAAACATGGTTTGCCTCAGAGGGCTTTACAGTGTACGACATCCCTCTGCCTTTAGATACGGACAGACGTGCAATAGATGTCGTAAATAACAAATGAAATACAATCATGGCAAAAAGGAAAGAGAAGGGGGGGGGGGGGGGGGGGGCACAGCACAGCAATAATAGAAACAGACGCACGTCATATTACAATAACGATAGGTGTGAAATTATTAATTGCACTCTATGATGATATTGAGGGTGATGATAAGAGTCTCATGCATATTTTTATAGGGAGGTGTCCAAAGGCAAGATCACAGCATTGGCGCAACCAGGACCAGACCACGATCAGGACGAGCGGGGGGCACAGTATCAGTACAGCCACAGCAGGAGCACAACCAAAGGCAGGGTCACAGCATCAGCACAGTTATCACCACGGTCAGGCACAGCCAAGGTTACGGCCAGGATCCGGGAAAACTAGAAAACAAGGGAGCAGGAATGCTCAGGATTAGCGTAGTGCAGTTCAACAGACCCAGGCTCCATAATCGTGAGCCCCAGGTAGTGACAGTACCACATGGCTATCACAGATGTAAGGCTAAGCTAAACTACTGGGGCTAAGCTAAGCTTGCAAATGGCAATGCAGTTAACAGACATGCATGATTTTCAGATGGCAGCATTGAAAGAAGGAAAAGGAGCTCAGCTATCATATCATATTTATCAAAGAGGAAGGTCTTAAGTCTACCCTTAAAAGTTGAAACGGTGTCTGTCTCCCTAACCAAAACTGGAAGATGGTTCCATCGGAGAGGAGCGTGGTAGCTAAAGGCTCTGGTTCCTATCCTACTTTTGGAAACTTTGGGAACCACAAGTAACCCTGCATTTTCAGAGCGCAATGATCTTGAGGGTTGGTAAGGAACTATGGGCTGCGACAGATAGGATGGAGCCTGACCATTTAGAGCTTTGTAAGTAAGGAGGAGGATTTTAAATTCAATCCTGGATTTCACAGGGAGCCAGTGCAAAGAAGCTAAAACAGGAGAAATATGATCCCTTTTCTTGCATCCTGTTAGAGCACGAGCAGCGGCGTTCTGCACCAGTTGGAAAGACCTAAGAGATTTGTTGGGGCAACCAAATAATAGGGAGTTACAGTAATCCAGCCTAGAGGTGACAAATGCATGTATTAATTTTTCAGCATCTGTTTGGGACAGGATATGTCTAATTTTTGCGTTGTTTTGCAAGTGAAAGAAAGCCGTCCTTGAAGTTTGTTTTATATGGGAGGCAAATTTTGATCAAATAGAACTCCAAGGTTCCGTACAGTTGTGCTGTAGGCCAAGGTAATGCCATCTAGAGAAATTACATTGTTGGAAAAGGAGCTTCTGAGGTGTTTGGGGCCAAGAACAATAACGTTTTGTCTGAATTCAACATCAGGAAATTACGGCTCATCCAGGCTTTTACATCCTTAAGACATATTTGAAGTCTAGATAGCTGATCAGTTTCATCTGGTTTCATAGACAGATATATTTGCGTATCGTCAGCATAACAATGAAAATTTATAGTGTTTTCTAATTATGTTGCCTAGAGGAAGCATACATAAAGTCAAAAAGGATTGGTCCAAGCACAGAACCCTGTGGCACTCCAAAGCAGACCTTAGTATGTGCGGAGGGTTGATCGTTGATGTGAACAAATTGGGAACAATCTGATAAGTATGACTTAAACCAGGCTAGTGCCATTCCTTTAAGGCCAATTAAGTTTTCCAGTCTGTGCAGTAAGATTTGATGGTCAGTGGTGTCAAATGCGGCACTGATATCTAATAGGATTAAAACAGAGACCAGACCTGTGTCAGAATAAATACGTCTGTACTATGATGAACTCTGAAGCCTGACTAAAAGTCCTCAAATAAACTATTATCTTGGAGAAAGTCACAGAGTTCATGAGCTACCACTCTCTCAAGGATTTTAGAAATAAAGGGGAGTTTAGATATCGGTCTATAGTTAGCTAAAATCTCAGGATTGAGAGTGGGCTTCTTTAGAAGA
>NW_024633022.1:0-397 GCF_008729295.1 Plectropomus leopardus
GGTTATAGTTGGTCCATAAGATACTATCATGTACCTTTTCTGGGTTGGAAGGGTACATATAAGTACCAAACTGAAAAAAGGCACGTCTATACCATTTACCCAATATTTAGAGGTACAATATCAGTCTGTGAACAAATGTTGTTGGGAGATGGGATGGTCATTGTGTTATTATTGTTATTATCTGTCTATCAAGCCTAGGTTCTGTGGTGGGTAAAATGCCTATTTTTATTAATGCTAGTGAACTCAGTAATGTAGTGAACAGAACATTGGATTTCTATTTAAAAAAAAATCCAACAACACACTAATACTCTTGCAGTAGCCTGTAAGTCTTCCATTAAGTCATATAAAAACTAAGGAGCAATAGGGCTACATTTTCACCTCTGAACTATGACTGTGG
>NW_024633022.1:453-752 GCF_008729295.1 Plectropomus leopardus
GGGGGCGGTGAGATGCCCATTGGCTGTACTGGCAGTGTGCACAGTCATGTCACTGTGTCAGTGCATCTTTTAAGGGTCACTGTCCTGCAATTGCTGCGCAAACCAGCAAACTGATGAGGAACTTTCAACAGAGGAGCTCCTCCAGGAGGTGGAGGAGTCAGACATAAACCTGCCAGAAGAGGAGGCATAGAGACTAAGAGGTAATGTTGGGCTGACTTTGAAAATTAAAGATGTGGTGTGGTAGTTAACTTATGTGGAAACTGAATGAACTGAATGGCTAAATTGCTAGCTACCATTAT
>NW_024633023.1:0-351 GCF_008729295.1 Plectropomus leopardus
TTTTAGTGTTTTACGCCAAATTACAATATGGCTAAAAAAAGTACTATAGCTCAGGAAAAATTGTCAAAAAAGTCATCTCTCCAAATGTTAAAATAAGTCATAGTACAGCAAGTTGAGGCAGTTTATCGTATATCTAGTTAACATAAAAGGTCAAAAAAGTCAATATTTTTAGTGTTTTACGCCAAATTACTATATGGCAAAAAAGCAGGATGATAGCTCAGGAAAAATTGTCAAAAGAGTCATCTCTCCAAATGTTAAAATAAGTCATAGTACAGCAAGTTGAGGCAGTTTATCGTATATCTAGTTGAAATAATAGGTCAAAAAAGTCAATATTTTTAGGGTTTCATGTCA
>NW_024633024.1:0-213 GCF_008729295.1 Plectropomus leopardus
CCCTCCTGCAGACCCTCCTGCAGACCCTCCTGCAGATCCTCCTGCAGACCCTCCTGCAGATCCTTCTGCAGACCCTCCTGCAGACCCTCCTGCAGATCCTTCTGCAGACCCTCCTGCAGACCCTCCTGCAGATCCTCCTGCAGGTCCTCNCCTGCAGGTCCTCCTGCAGACCCTCCTGCAGACCCTCCTGCAGACCCTCCTGCAGATCCTCCT
>NW_024633025.1:0-608 GCF_008729295.1 Plectropomus leopardus
CTACAGTAACTGCTATAAAGACACTGCTGTCTGCAAAGATAAACTACTTCTACTGTGTAGATGACGTGTGTAGTAAAAGCGTGTAGTTGAAGTGTGTAGTTGAAGTGTGTTGTTAAAATGTGCAGTTAAAGGTTGTAGTTAAAGTGTGAAGATGAAGCGTGTGGTTAATGTGTGTAGTTGAAGTGTGTAGTTAAAGTGTGTAGTTTAATTGTGTGGTTGAAGTGTGTAGTTGAAGTGTGTTGTTAAAATGTGTAGTTAAAGGTTGTAGTTAGTGTGAAGATGAAGCGTGTGGTTAATGTGTGTAGTTGAAGTGTGTAGTTAAAGTGTGTAGTTGAATTGTGTGGTTGAAGTGTGTAGTTGAAGTGTGTTGTTAAAATGTGTAGTTAAAGGTTGTAGTTAGTGTGACGATGAAGCGTGTGGTTAATGTGTGTAGTTGAATTGTGTGGTTAAAATGTGTAGTTGAAGTGTGCAGTTAAAGTGTGTAGTTGAAGTGTGTAGATAAAGTGTGTAGTTGAAGCGTGCAGTTGAAGTGTGTAGTTAAAGTGTGTAGTTGAAGTGTGTAGTTAAAGTGTGTAGTTGAAGTGTTTAGTTAAAGTGTGTAGTTGAAG
>NW_024633026.1:0-465 GCF_008729295.1 Plectropomus leopardus
CTGTCTTCATATCTTTAAGGTTCTGTCTTCATATCTTTAAGGTTCTGTCTTCATATCTTTAAGGTTCTGTCTTCATATCTTTAAGGTTCTGCTTGTCTATCAGGTTCTGTCTGTCTTTAAGGTTCTGTCTTCATATCTTTAAGGTTCTTTAAGGTTCTGTCCTCATATCTTTAAGGTTCTTTAAGGTTCTGTCCTCATATCTTTAAGGTTCTTTAAGGTTCTGTCTTCATATCTTTAAGGTTCTTTAAGGTTCTGTCTTCATATCTTTAACGTTCTGTCTTCATGTCTTTATGGTTCTTTAAGGTTCTGTCTTCATATCTTTAAGGTTCTGTCTTCATGTCTTTATGGTTCTTTAAGGTTCTGTCTTCATATCTTTATGGTTCTGCTTGTCTATCAGGTTCTGCCTGTCTTTAAGGTTCTGTCTTCATATCTTCAAGGTTCTTTAAGGTTCTGTCTTCATATCTT
>NW_024633027.1:0-539 GCF_008729295.1 Plectropomus leopardus
CACTCACACACTCACTCTCACACTCACACACTCACTCTCACACTCACACACTCACTCTCACACTCACACTCACACACTCACACTCACACTCACACTCACACACTCACTCAGTCTCACACTCACACTCAGACTCAGACTCACACTCACACTCACACTCACACTCACACGCACACTCACTCAGACTCAGGCTCACACTCAGACTCAGACTCACACACACACTCACACTCACACTCACACTCAGACTCAGGCTCACACTCAGACTCAGACTCAGACTCAGACTCAGACTCACACTCACAGCGGTCCGACGTCTTTAACCCTTAAAAACCTCACGTGATCAAAAATAGTCCTTTTTAAATTTTGGCGGAGCTCTTTGAGAGTCAGGCTGGTGTTAAAGGGCTGATTTCGCTGCACCAAAGAGCAGAGCAGCCCTCCTGACCTCTGACCTCTGACCTCTGACCTCTCTTTGAGGGTGTCTGAGGTCAAAGTCTCTCCGTGTTAACCCTTTAAAGAATGCATTAGTCTGGGTTTTTGATCATTTA
>NW_024633028.1:0-220 GCF_008729295.1 Plectropomus leopardus
GTACACAGTATGTATATGTACACAGTATGTATATGTACACAGTATATATACGTACACAGTATGTATATGTACACAGTATATATATGTACACAGTATGTATATGTACACAGTATATATATGTACACAGTATATATACGTACACAGTATGTATATGTACACAGTATATATATGTACACAGTATATATACGTACACAGTATGTATATGTACACAGTATATATA
>NW_024633029.1:0-496 GCF_008729295.1 Plectropomus leopardus
TTTCGCTCTCTGGTGAACAGATCACTTTATTGTAGTCACACTAAACTAAGACTCATTTTTCAAAGGAATGATTCAGCTTTCTGGTTTATAGGTAAGAAAAGGTAAGTCAAAGTAAAACTGTGATTCTTTTTCTCCTTTTTCTTGACTTTTGTGTTCCAGGTTTACAAGGTTTTCTTTATTGTTTTATTTTATTGTTTTATTGTATGGTTTACTGGTTTATCAAATGTTTTATTGGTATATAAGATGTTTCAGTAGGTTATAACATGGTTTACTAGTCTATTATACCATTCACTTTAAAAGAATGTAATGCTCTATCAAATATGTTTTTGGTTTATCAGAGGTTTTACTGGTTTAACAGATGTTTCACTAGTTAATGACATGGGTTTCTGGTTTACAGGTGAGATAAGGTGAGTCAAAATAAGTTAGGATAATTTTTTTTTCAAACTGTCATGCACCAGGTGTAGGAGATGTTTTAACCGTTTCTATTAGGGTTCAT
>NW_024633030.1:0-779 GCF_008729295.1 Plectropomus leopardus
GGAAGATGGAAGATGGAAGGTGGAAGGTGGAAGATGGAAGTTGGAAGGTGGAAGGTGGAAGATGGAAGGTGGAAGGTGGAAGATGGAAGGTGGAAGGTGGAAGATGGAAGTTGGAAGATGGAAGATGGAAGGTGGAAGATGGAAGATGGAAGGTGGAATGTGGAAGTTGGAAGATGGAAGATGGAATGTGCAAGATGGAAGATGGAAGATGGAAGGTGGAATGTGGAAGTTGGAAGATGGAAGATGGAAGATCAAGTCAAGTCAAGTCAAGTCAGTTTTATTTATGTAGCCCATAATCACAAAACATGGTTTGCCTCAGAGGGCTTCACAGTGTACGACATCCCTCTGCCCTTAGACCCTCACATCACCCAAGGAAAAACTCCCCAAAAAGAACCCTTGTAACGGGGAAAAAAAAAGAGGAAGAAACCTCAGGAAGAGCGGTAGAGGATAGTGAGGGATCTCTCTTCCAGGACGGACAGACGAGCAATAGATGTGGGGGGGGGCACAGCAATAATAGAAACAGATGCATGTCATATTGCAATAATGGTAGGTGTGAAATTAGTAATTGCTCTCTATGATGATGTTGAGAGAGATGATAACAGTCTCATGCATATGTTGAAAGGGAGTAGAGAAGAATAAATGGTAATGTTTAATCTTTGACTGATTGGAATACGTTTAAAAATGGTGAAATCACAGCTATTCACATTAATGGAAAAATGAATGAAATCAATAAGAAATTGGAAGTTGGAAGGTGGAATGTGGAAGTTGGAAGTTGGAAG
>NW_024633031.1:0-2240 GCF_008729295.1 Plectropomus leopardus
TCATACTTGTCCTCATCCGAAGTCTTCATTTTAATTCATCTTTGTACTCATCTACATTTATGTTGTACTTTTTTATTGTACTTGTCTTCGTTGTGATTGTAATCATTACTCTGTACTTATACTTACTCATATTAAACGATTGCTTATTGAAGTTTCACCAGGTGTTTCCATCCTTCTGAAATCATGACAGAAAACTCATACTCAAACTGAAAAGGAAAGGCTATAGTAAGGGTAAAATGTCAAAATATGACCAGTCCAAAAAACAGCTGAAAACACCTCAAAACAGCAGAAAATAGCGTGTCAAGACACACCATAGCATAGAATGTTGCAAAAATGGCCCAAAACACCAAAATTATGCATGTTGAAAAACTGACCGAAAAAGGCAAGGCTATAGTAAGGGTAAAATGTCAAAATATGACCTGTCCAAAAAACAGCTGAAAACACCTCAAAACAGCAGAAAATAGAGTGTCTTGACACACCAGGGCATAGAATGTTGCAAAAATGGCCCAAAACACCATAATAATGCATGTTGAAAAACTGACCGAAAAAGGCAAGGCTATAGTAAGGGTAAAATGTCAAAATATGACCAGTCCCAAAAACAGCTGAAAACACCTCAAAACAGCAGAAAATAGCGTGTCAAGACACACCAGGGCATAGAATGTTGCATAAATGTCCTAAAAAAGCAAAATAAAGCATGTTGAAAAACTGACCGAAAAAGGCAAGGCTATAGTAAGGGTAAAAGGGTTAAAATGTCAAAATATGACCAGTCCAAAAAACAGCTGAAAACACCTCAAAACACAGCAGAAAATAGCGTGTCAACACCATGCCAGGGCATACAATTTTACAAATACCTGACATTTTAGCAATTGATACCTACAATCTACATCACAGCATTGTAAAAATACTACTGCCTTTGTTGTGATTGGTATCAGTCAGCTAAAAACAGCTGAAAACACCTCAAAACAGCATAAAATAGCGTGCCAAGACACACCAGGGCATAGAATGTTGCAAATATGGTCTAAAATAGCAAAATAAAGCATGTTGGAAAAACTGACCGAAAAAGACAAGGCTATAGTAAGGGTAAAATGTCAAAATATGACCTGTCCAAAAAACAGCTGAAAACACCTCAAAACAGCATAAAATAGCGTGTCAAGACACGCCAGGGCGTTGAATGTTGCAAAAATGGCCAAAAACACTAAAATAAAGCATGTTGAAAAACTGACCAAAAAAGGCAAGGCTATAGTAAGGGTAAAATGTCAAAATATGACCAGTCCAAAAAACAGCTGAAAACACCTCAAAACAGCACAAAATAGCGTGTCAACACATGCCAGGGCATACAATTTTACAAATACCTGACATTTTAGCAATTGATACCTACAATCTACGTCACAGCATTGTAAAAATACTAGTGCCTTTTGTTGTGATTGGTATCAGTCAGCTATCTATGTTCTGTGCCAGATAGTCTGCGTTCAGTGTTTTCTCTGTCTAGGCTGACCCAAGCTCTCGTCTTTGTCATACTTGTCCTCATCCGAAGTCTTCATTTTAATTCATCTTTGTACTCATCTACATTTATGTTGTACTTTTTTATTGTACTTGTCTTCGTTGTGATTGTAATCATTACTCTGTACTTATACTTACTCATATTAAACGATTGCTTATTGAAGTTTCACCAGGTGTTTCCATCCTTCTGAAATCATGACAGAAAACTCATACTCAAACTGAAAAGGAAAGGCTATAGTAAGGGTAAAATGTCAAAATATGACCAGTCCAAAAAACAGCTGAAAACACCTCAAAACAGCAGAAAATAGCGTGTCAAGACACACCATAGCATAGAATGTTGCAAAAATGGCCCAAAACACCAAAATTATGCATGTTGAAAAACTGACCGAAAAAGGCAAGGCTATAGTAAGGGTAAAATGTCAAAATATGACCTGTCCAAAAAACAGCTGAAAACACCTCAAAACAGCAGAAAATAGAGTGTCTTGACACACCAGGGCATAGAATGTTGCAAAAATGGCCCAAAACACCATAATAATGCATGTTGAAAAACTGACCGAAAAAGGCAAGGCTATAGTAAGGGTAAAATGTCAAAATATGACCAGTCCCAAAAACAGCTGAAAACACCTCAAAACAGCAGAAAATAGCGTGTCAAGACACACCAGGGCATAGAATGTTGCATAAATGTCCTAAAAAAGCAAAATAAAGCATGTTGAAAAACTGACCGAAAAAGGCAAGGCTAT
>NW_024633032.1:0-286 GCF_008729295.1 Plectropomus leopardus
ACCAGGATCCTCTTCTGTGGAACCATCTTCCAGTTTCAGTCCTGGAGGTAGACACCGTCTCCACATTTAACAGCCCTAACTATGAGGTTCATCAAAGAGAGCCTGAGCCAGCCCTAACTATGAGGTTCATCAAAGAGAGCCTGAGCCAGCCCTAACTATGAGCTTCATCAAAGAGAGCCTGAGCCAGCCCTAACTATGAGCTTCATCAAAGAGAGTCTGAGCCAGCCCTAACTATAAAATAAGATAAGTTAGGATTAGCCTTTCTTGTCTCCCTTAGGAGAAATTT
>NW_024633033.1:0-599 GCF_008729295.1 Plectropomus leopardus
CCCAGAGAGTCCCCATGAGGACCTTTGACATCTAACTGGAGCCAGTCGTGACTAAAGAGACAGACAGACGGACGGACAGACAGATAGACGGACGGACGGACATGCAGACAGACGGATGGATGGACAGACAGTCAGACTGACAGTCAGACTGACAGTCAGACACACACACAGTCAGACAGACAGACACACAGACAGACAGACAGATAGACAGTCAGACAGACAGGTGTAGACAGACAGACTGACAGACAGGTGTTGACAGACAGACAGGTGTTGACTGACAGACAGGCGCTGACAGACAGACAGGTGTTGACTGACAGACAGACAGACAGGTGTAGACAGACAGAAAAACAGGTGTAGACAGACAGAAAGACAGGTGTAGACAGACAGACAGGTGTTGACTGACAGACAGACAGGTGTTGACTGACAGACAGGTGTTGACTGACAGACAGACAGGTGTTGACTGACAGACAGACAGGTGTTGACAGACAGACAGGTGTTGACTGACAGACAGACAGGTGTTGACAGACAGACAGACAGGTGTTGACAGGTGTTGACAGGTGTTGACAGACAGACAGGTGTTGACTGACAGTGAAGGCTCT
>NW_024633034.1:0-383 GCF_008729295.1 Plectropomus leopardus
CAGACGTCACGTTCACACGTCACACCGTTACTGTCACACCGTCACACCGTCACACGTCACACGTCACACGTCACACCGTCACACCATCACACGTCACACGTCACACCGTAACACCGTCACACGTCACACCGTCACACGTCACACCGTCACACCATCACACGTCACACGTCACACCGTAACACCGTCACACGTCACACCGTCACACCGCCACACGTCACACCGTCACACGTCACACCGTCACACGTCACACGTCACACCGTCACACGTCACACCGTAACACCGTCACACCGTCACACGTCACACCGTCACACCGTCACACCGTCACACGTCACACCATCACACCATCACACGTCACACGTCACACCGTAACACCGTCACACGTC
>NW_024633035.1:0-520 GCF_008729295.1 Plectropomus leopardus
TATTTTGAGCATTTTAAACCAAATTTTCGTATGGAGAAAAACGCCATGCTATAGCTCAGGGAAAAAAGATTAAAAAAAAGTGATCTCTCCAAATACTAATAAAAGTCATGGAACAGCATATTCAGGCTGTTTATAGTATAGCCTGTTGAAAAAAAGGTCTAAAAAGTCAATATTTTGAGCGTTTTAGGCCAAAGTTTTAGTATGGAAAAAAACGCCATACTATAGCTCAGGGAAAAAAGGTCAAAAAAGTCATCCTTTGAAACGCTGAAAGAAGTCATAGAACAGCATGTTGAGGCTGTTTATAGTATAGCCTGTTGAAAAAAAGGTCTAAAAAAGTCAATATTTTGAGCGTTTTAGGCCAAAGTTTAGTATGGAGTAAAAAGTCATACTATAGCTCAGGGAAAAATTCTCAAAAAAGTGATCTCTCCAAAAACTGAAAAAAGTAATAGAAAAGTATGTAGAGGCTGTTTATAGTATGGCCTGTTGAAAAAATGGTCTAAAAAGTCAATATTTTGAGCGT
>NW_024633036.1:0-285 GCF_008729295.1 Plectropomus leopardus
AGCAGAGGCAGGGTAACTGAAGGCCGTTGCTGTCTGTGGAGGAGCAGAGGCAGGGTAACTGAAGGCCGTTGCTGTCTGTGGAGGAGCAGAGGCAGGGTAACTGAAGGCCGTTGCTGTCTGTGGAGGAGCAGCAGCAGGGCAGCGAACGGTTGTGGTTGTCAGTGAAGGAGCAGCAGGGTAACCAAAGGCCCTTGTTGTCTGTGGAGGAGCAGCAGCAAGGTGACCAAGGGTTGTGGCGGTCTGTGGAGGAGCAGCAGCAGGGCAGCCGAAGGCCGTGGCTGTCTG
>NW_024633037.1:0-326 GCF_008729295.1 Plectropomus leopardus
TAACATTAAAGCGTGTATTATTAAAGCGTGTAACATTAAAGCGTGTAACATTAAAGCGTGTAACATTAAAGCGTGTATTATTAAAGCGTGTAACATTAAAGCGTGTATTATTAAAGCGTGTAACATTAAAGCGTGTATTATNCGTGTAACATTAAAGAGTGTATTATTAAAGCGTGTATTATTAAAGCGTGTAACATTAAAGCATGTAACATTAAACCGTGTATTATTAAAGCATGTAACATTAAAGCGTGTATTATTAAAGCGTGTATTATTAAAGCGTGTAACATTAAAGCGTGTATTATTAAAGCGTGTAACATTAAAGCGTG
>NW_024633038.1:0-954 GCF_008729295.1 Plectropomus leopardus
TATGAAAACGGAGTAATTGAGACCGGATTAGACCTTTATATGTATGTTGTGGGTGAAAACTATTTTTCCAGAGCAGGGCATGTGTGTCAGTGTCTTTAAAGTAAACTTTGGAGTCCAATTGTCCTGCAAATTGTTCTGCAAATCGTTGTCCTTTGAAAGTTACAACGTCCAAAAAATTGAGCATATTGTCATCCACCACATATTTCACCTTGATTGATGGATGGTGGTTGTTCAGTAATGTGATAAAGTGATTAAATTCTGTTCTGGAGTGAGTCCAAATGCCCCAAATATCGTCTACAGAAATCTGTAGTAGTGAAGCGGTTTTAGTGGAGATTGGGTAGTGCAGACTCTTCCCAATGTGCCATGAAGATGTTTGCGTACGAGGGTGCGAATTTTTTACCCATTGCCGTACCACAAGTTTGCAAGTAATACTGGTCATCAAATTCGAAGTCATTTCGAGTGTCATGGTTCCTGCATTCTCCCTCCTCCCCCCGCTGCCAGTATTTTTCCATTCACCTTCCTCTGCTCTGCTCTACCTGCAAGCCACGCCCACATTGCTAGGGCTCACCGCCCGAAGAACGAACTCACTATCTGTAAGCTGAACTCTATTTGTGTTGGTATTAATAAAAGTTATTACCGACCGCCAGAGTGTTTTCGTGTACTGCATCTGGGTCCTAAACACACCCGTTACATCGAGTCAAATTAATCTCTAATAATTTAATTAGGTGACTGTCTGGTCGTTTTGGATCAGGAAATTTATCAAACCATTTCTGGACTGCTTCAAGGCCTGATTTGGTTTCAGTGTTGGTGTACAAACTATCAGTGTCTACAGTGAATAAAATAGATGCGGTTGGTAATTGGAGTTTTTTAATTTTTTCCAGAAAATCATGTGTCCCTAATGTAACTTGCGTGTTTGTTTGAAATTGGATTTAGGTGGTGCTCGATAAATTCGGC
>NW_024633039.1:0-623 GCF_008729295.1 Plectropomus leopardus
TTTCTATTTAAAAAAAATATTTTTGAGTGTTTGGGATGTTTTTTCCTCATTTTTTTCATACAGTTTTGGGTTGTTTTGTTTGCTTTAACTTTAAACTTTCACATACCTTTTCCTGAAAGTGCAGCTGTAATTATTAACTGATTAATTAATCTGTCAGTTTACAGAAAATTATTTGCCAACTATGTTGGTAAACATTTAAGTATTTCTCTTAATGTTTTTTTTTAATAACTAAGATTGAGGAAGATTGGGGGAAATTCATATTTTTCTGAGATTCTGGAGGTTTTTTTTTGGGTGTGTGTGTGTGTGCGTGCGTGTGTGTATGTGCGTGCTTGTGTGTGTGTGTTTGCTTTTTTTTTTTTTTTTTTAAGATTTTTCCACATTGGTTATTTTTACTTTTTATACTTTAAGTGCATCTTCCTGAATATACTTTTACACAAGTACCCTTTTCAACGCAGGACGTTTACAGTAAGAGAGTATTTTTACAGGCTGGTGTTAGTAGTTTTGCTGCAGAATACTTCTTCCACCGCGGCACAGTTGGACCTTTTTCGTCAGAGACAGTCTGTGCTGATATTATTGATAATTTCCACGGTGAAAAGAAGCCTGCACTGCTGCATCTCCTCACC
>NW_024633040.1:0-192 GCF_008729295.1 Plectropomus leopardus
TGTAGATGTTTGTTTGTAGATGTTTGTAGGTGTTTGTAGATGTTTGTTTGTAGGTGTTTGCAGATGTTTGTAGATGTTTGTAGATGTTTGTTTGTAGGTGTTTGCAGATGTTTGTAGATGTTTGTTTGTAGGTGTTTGCAGATGTTTGTAGATGTTTGTTTGTAGGTGTTTGCAGATGTTTGTAGGTGTTTG
>NW_024633040.1:263-691 GCF_008729295.1 Plectropomus leopardus
AGGTGTTTGTAGATGTTTGTCTGTAGATGTTTGTAGATGTTTGTAGATGTTTGTCTGTAGATGTTTGTAGATGTTTGGAGGTGTTTGCTTGTAGATGTTTGTTTGTAGGCGTTTGTAGATGTTTGTAGGTGTTTGCAGATGTTTGTAGATGTTTGTAGGTGTTTGTAGATGTTTGTAGGCGTTTGTTTGTAGATGTTTGGAGGTGTTTGTTTGTAGATGTTTGTAGATGTTTGTTTGTAGATGTTTGTAGATGTTTGTTTGCAGGTGTTTGTAGATGTTTGTAGGTGTTTGTAGATGTTTGTAGATGTTTGTTTGTAGATGTTTATTTATAGATGTTTGTAGATGTTTGTAGATGTTTGTTTGTAGGTGTTTGTAGATGTTTGTAGATGTTTGTTTGTAGATGTTTGTAGGTGTTTGTAGATGTTTGT
>NW_024633041.1:0-274 GCF_008729295.1 Plectropomus leopardus
AACGACCACCCGATCAACAACGACCACGCCAACGACCACCCGATCAATGACTACCACGCCAACGACCACCCGATCAATGACTACCATGCCAACGACCACACCAACGACCACCCGATCAACGACGACCACGCCAACGACCACCCAATCAACCACTACCACGCCAACGACCACGCCAACGACCACCCGATCAACGACGACCACGCCAACGACCACCCAATCAACGACTACCACGNGACTACCACGCCAACGACCACGCCAACGACCACCCGATCAA
>NW_024633042.1:0-5465 GCF_008729295.1 Plectropomus leopardus
TATAGAATATAATAATAATAATAAGAAGAAGAATAAAACAGTCACAGCAGCCATTTGTTTATTTGATTACATTTACCTTTAATACTTTGATACATTTTCATGATTAAACATTTATTATTTTACTTAAAGGTTTTGAATTCAGACTTTTACTTGTAATTGAGTATTTTTACAGTGTACTATTAGTACTTTTACTTAAGTAAAAGATCTGAATAATTCCTCCACAACTGTATAACACACACAGATATACACACTTGGCATAGCTGTGAGTTTTCTCATGGTTTGTGTGTTCAGGCTGCCTCAGCCTCGGGCCAGAGACATGCTGGACGCTGGCGTGATCGTCGCTTTCGGCAGCGACTTCAACCCAAACGCCTACTGCTGCTCCATGGTGAGGAAACGCGAGTGTTGCATGATGGTTACAGCCTCGTCCCTGTCCTCCGTTTATTTGTGTCGTCCTCTCTCTGTCTCCTGTCCCTCCTCAGCCGATCGTCATGCACCTGGCCTGCGTCAATATGAGGATGTCCATGCCCGAGGCTTTGGCCGCGACCACCATCAATGCAGCCTACGCCCTCGGACGCTCCCACACACACGGATCACTGGAGGTCAACAAACACGGAGACCTGCTGGTCCTCAACACCACACGGTAAATATGCTGTATATATAAGGTTCAGTGGTTAAAGTAATGAAGTACATCTACTCAAGTACTGTAATTATAGGTACTTGCACTCTGCTACATTTGATATCTTCACTAATTGATGACTATTTGTCTTCAGATTTAAAATGTACAGATTTATGTGGAAAATGTGTGATTTTTCGTATGAAATCTTTGTCACAGACCACAGTGAAATCATCATAAACAATAAAATAAGTAAATATTTCATACTACTACATACTATATTTTGATTTTTTGTGACATAATGAACTATTACCGTTCATATTAAAAAAAAATCTGTTTTTGAAATGTTGCCATCAATGAAAATGATTATGATATTTAAATGGCATACTACCCTATAACTTTTTAGATTTTTTTGACTGTCTTTTTAATCTAAATTTGTATTACTGTTTTACATTTTATGACACACTGTACTAAGATATGTATGAATATATATATAAAATAGAAAAGAGACATCTTTTAATCTATGTTTATTAAAAAATGTCCCTAGCAGTCTGAGTGTTAATGTTAATTTCACTTGTCCGCTGGCATTCAGTACTCACTGTTTGATAACTGCATGCTTTGTGTGTTAATATTAAATGTAAACGGATCCTATCTCCTGTATTGCAGATGGGAGCATCTGATCTACCAGCTGGGAGGACATCAGGAGCTCATCCGTTACGTTGTCATCAAGGGCAACGTCGTCGTTGATAACGACAAAACCACGGACTTATAACCAGAGAAGAACTGGTGGAGGCGCCATCAATAACTCTGATAGAAAGGTAACGTGACATTTTTCTTGGTAAACCTTACTACAACAATGATGGCAACAATGATACTGCGACTTTTACTATGACAATTTTTTAAAGAATAATAATACATACTACAGTATGGCTTTTTATTCAACATTTTTAAGGCATACTGTAATTTACTACTTAATTTTCTACTCAATTTATGGCACACTGAAGACCTACTAACTTTGTCTTAAAAAAGTAAGGTATACTAAACTATGACTTTTGTCATACAATACTATGACTATATTTTTTCTGAATGTTTGTGGCATATGATTATTTTTATGACATAATATACTATGACTACTGAAAAAAAATCCTGACATATTGTATTATTACTTAAAAAAATCTTTATGGCATACTATCCCGTGACTTCAAAAAAATCCTTATGACTTGCTATGCTTTTTTTATGGCATACTATACCATGATGATTTTCTGACACGTTTTGTGCAATATTTAATTTGGATGGACTGGTATTAGAGAAAACTGGAAAGGTTGTTCAAAATCGCACCAGAAAGTCTTATTGTAGCATTTTGTTAAAAAATGCACATAAAAGTCATACTATATATATAGCATGGCGTTCATAGTTGCACGGACCCGGATAAACCCCCTACAACCTGGGCCAAGGGAGTGTCTCTGGCCCGTCCCCTCTTGGGGGATCCAGGGTGGCTCTGGGAGTACCTCTAGTACTACCCACCCTTGTTTTTTTGTGACTTTTTATTACTTGTGGTCAGCCGAAGCCTGAAAACTGAAAGTTTGCTGCTGTCCTGCAACCTGTTTCTTTTTTGTCTTGTTTGGTCTTTTTAGCCTCTCACCAGATTCTCAGAAGGATGAAATTTTAACACCCAAGGATGGTTGAAAAAAGTTAAAAGATAAAAATGTCAGAAGCGGGGCGCCAGGTGGCTTGGGTGGTGGGGCGGGCGCCCCATGTGCAGAGGCTCTGTCCTCGCCGCCACAGCTTTGCTGCATGTTGTACCTCACTCCCTTTTACAGGAGCTATATATACTGTCTATCACAAGATTTAAGCAAAATAAAGCAGAAGCACAAAAAGCCCACGCAGTGATCTGCTGGTCCTTGTTATCTGGAGGTCCTTCCCATCTTGACTCTCTCCACTGTCTGTCTTTCCCCATTGGCTGGCCTTGGGGTGGCATATTCGAGGAGGATCTCCCACCTGCTGCCTGAGGTGTCATGTTTGGGTAGCAGCTTTCTTCTCCTGCTCCAGGGGAGTTTCCACCCCTCCACATGTGGTCTCCTGTCACTGATCGCTCAGACAGCTGCTGCTGCTGATTCATGAACATGTTAAACATGCTCATAAGCCAGGGTGCGGCCGTTTGCATGTTCATGAAGGGCTTCATTTCCCTTTGGGGAATCTGGGTGCGAGTTTCCATTCTTGGCTGGTCTCCCAACAGCACCAAAAAGTCATACTATAGCATGTGGTTTTCTGCCACTTTTTTTTGACATGCTATATTATGATGTTGACATGATTTTTGGTTGTTGTTTTTTTGTCTTCCCAGCTCCTTGGTATGGCTTTCTCGATGACGCTTTACCAACAGATCCACTGGGCAGGAAAGAGGTATGACGCCTGATGGGATTAACACGATTTTTCCAACGTGTTAATATTAGTTACATATTCACTTTTATGTCATAGTAAAAACAAGCCAGTTACAATATGTGCCACTAAACCCTTTTATTTCACATTCGTTCAGTCTGTTAAACTAGTGTTTCTAATGGGTAGCATTTGTATTGTAATGTCTGTTGTTATTTTTAATTTTTGAGATTTGCCTCTGACATTCAAAACATAGATAAAGGACTGAGTATTTGGTTGTTAAAGGCCATGCCTATGGAAAGACACCATTTTGAATAAAAGCATTCTTCATAAATAAAATTTAATGTGGTCTCTCGGATTTATAATTACTATCTCATTCACTGATTTTCTTTTGTTATCTTTTGTTCCTTCAATCTTAAATCTGAATAACATGTAATTGTATGACTTTTTTGTGTCATTTTGAATGACATGCTATAGTATGACTTGCACCCACATCCTAACCCAAGCTGTTTATTCCCCTCGAGGGAAATGAACCCTTTCATGAACATGCAAACGGCCGCACCCTGGCCTATAAGCATGTTTAACATGTTCATGAAATAGCAGCAGCAGCTGTTTGAGCAATCAGTGACAGGAAGTGGCATGTAGAGGGGTGGAAACTCCCCTTAAGCAGAAGGAAGCTCCTACCCAAAAATGACACCTCATACCCAACCCTCGACCCCAAGGCCATCCAACGAGGAGAGACGGAGAGCGGAGAGAGCCATGACGTGATAGACCTCCAGATAAAGAGGAACAACAGATCACTGTGTGTGCTTTTTGTGCTTGTGTGCTTCTGCTCTGTCTTGCCTAGACCTTTCGTTAGATGGTATATGTATCTCCTGTAAGAGAGAGTGAGGTAACTGTTGCTTTTGATTTACGCTTTTAACATTTTTGTCTTTCAATAAAGCCTGCCTAAAGCAAGTTTAACCTATTGCTATCATCTCCACGTGTTCGCCTTTTCATCCCTCTCAGAATCTGGTGAGTGGCTAAAAAGACAAAACAAGACAAAAACAAACAGCATTTTTTCGACGTGCTATATTATGACATTTTTGTCCTTTTTAACGACACATTTTTTAACGTGTCAAAATTAGAATTTTTTCGACAGACTATACTGTGGCGTTTTCCACATGCTATTTTATGACGTTTTTGGCCTTTTTATCGACATTGTACACTATGAAGTGTCTCTAAAAACTATAGCAGCCATTTTTTCAATATGTCAAAAATTAGAAGTTGCCAGACTATACTATGAGTTTTTTTGTCATTTTTTCAACGTGCTACACTAAAACGTGTCTCCACATGCTCTTCTATGTTGTTTTCAGCCCTTTTTTTGACATGTCAAAATTTGACTTTCTTTTTTTTTTTTTAACCATGCTATACTATGGGATTTATGAAGTTTTTAGACTTTTTGGCCTTTATTTCCACTTTGTATATACTATGATGGGTCTTCACAAGCTATTCTATGTTGTTTTCAGCCATTTTTGGGAGCAGTAAAAATTTGACTTTTTTTAGCAATTATACTATTGCCTTTTTGGCCATTTTTTTGACATGCTAAATTATGATGTTTTTGGCCTTTATTCTCACTTTGTTTACTATGACGTGTCTCTACAAGCTATGATATGTCATTTTTTCAACTTGTGAAATGAAAGTGTTTTTGGCTTTTTTTGTAACTTTCTGTGCTATGGCGGGTTTCAGCACGCTATTTAATGCTCTTTTAAACTGTTTTCAGCTGATTTTGGGACGTGTCATTTTTGGACATTTTGCCATACTATAGCCTTGCTTTTTTCGGTCATTTTTTCAACTTGTGAAATTATGGTGTTTTTGGCTTTTTTTGTAACTCTCTGTGCTATGGCGTGTTTCAGCACGCTATTTAATGCTGTTTAAAAGTGTTTCGAGCTATTTTTGGCACGTGTCATTTTTGGACATTTTGCCATACTATAGCCTTGCTTTTTGGGTCATTTATTCAACTTGTGAAATTATGGTGTTTTGGCCGTTTCTTGTAACTTTCTGTGCTATGGCGTGTTTCAGCACTCTATTTAATGCTGTTTAAAAGTGTTTTCAGCTGTTTTTGGGACGTGTAATTTTTAGACATTTTGCCATACTATAGCCTTGCTTTTTGGGTCATTTTTTCGACATGCAAAAACATAGTGTTTTTGGCTTTTTTTCTTAACTTTCTGTGCTATTGCGTGTTTCAGCACGCTATTTAATGCTGTTTTAAATTGTTTTCAGCTGATTTTGGGACGTGTCATTTTTGGACATTTTGCCATACTATAGCCTTGCTTTTTGGGTCATTTTTTCAACTTGTGAAATTATGGTGTTTTTGGCTTTTTTTGTAACTTTCTGTGCTAAGGCGTGTTTCAGCACGCTATTTAATGCTGTTTAAAAGTGTTTCCAGGTATTTTTAGCATGTGTCATTTTTGGACATTTTGCCATACTATAGCCTTGC
>NW_024633043.1:0-1579 GCF_008729295.1 Plectropomus leopardus
TGTGTCTCTCTCTCTGTCTGTGTCTCTGTCTCTCTGTCTGTCTCCCTGTACTTACACCGTACTATAAACATACTTTTACTCTAACTCTTATTAACGCGTTTTCAGTTTTAATTATTAATAAAAGGCAGAACTGTTAACACCATTCCCCCGTGAGGCTGTCCCCTCTGTCCACACGCTGTCCCCTCTGTCCACACACTGTCCCCTCTGTCCACACGCTATCTTTGTCTTTTTTGATCCATGCAGCTCCAGACTGAACCGGTGGTCCTTATGAGACCATTAAGGCGTGTGTGTGTGTGTGTGTGTGTGTGTGTGTGTGTGTGTGTGTGTGTCTGTGTTGTCGTAGCGACGAGCCAGTGGCAGACATTGAGGGTCACAGTGAGCGAGTGTCTCGGGTGTCGTGGCATCCCTCAGGGAGGTTCCTGGGAACAACCTGGTAACCACACACACACACACACACACACACACACACACACACACACTCAGACACACACACACACACACACACACACACACACACTCAGACACACACACACACACACTCACATACACACACTCACTCACACACTCTGTTCAGACTGTCTTGGAAAACCTGCAAAAGTCATGGCATCTGAATATAGCAATTTCCAGGCCTGGAATAGTTTTGGAAAGCTAAATCTGAAAGTTTTGGAAAAGTCCTGGAAACCAACAATAGTTTCTGTTTTTACGGTTCCTGACTCATTTTGGAGAAAAGCAGAAAACATGTTTTCTTAAAAAATCACCAAAACAACAAGTATACACCTCACCTGTGTGTCTGTCTGTCTGTCTGTCTGTCTGTCTGTGTCTCTGTGTGTCTCTGTCTGTCTCTCTGTCTCTGTCTGTGTCTCTCTGTCTCTCTGTGTCTCTGTCTCTCTGTCTCTGTCTCTGTAGTTATGATAACTCGTGGCGTCTCTGGGATCTGGAGGTTCAGGAGGAAATCCTCCATCAGGAGGGTCACAGCAAAGGAGTCCACGACCTTCACTTCCACCCCGACGGCTCTCTGGCTGCTACTGGGTACAATACACACTCTACTGCATACCACTGCATACTACTACATACTACTGCATACTACTACATACTACTACATACTACTACATACTACTGCATACTACTACACACTACTACACTCTACTGCACACTACTACATACTACTACACACTACATAATACTGCGACACGCTACTACACACTAATACAAACCACCAACCACACCGACTGTCTCCACTGACTGTCTCCACTGACTGTCTCCACTGACTGTCTCCACTGACTGTCTCCACTGACGGTCTCCACTGACTGTCCACACTGCCCCCCCCCGGCTCTTGTCCAATCAGAGGACTGGATGCGTTTGGCAGGGTGTGGGACCTTCGGACGGGACGCTGCGTTGTCTTCCTGGAGGGACACCTGAAGGAGATCTACAGTGTGCACTTCTCTCCCAACGGGTGAGCCAATCAGAGACCAGCAGACTTAACACTCAGCCAATCAGAGACTGTTTCAGTTTTGTTTTGTTGTTTGTTTGTTTTTTGCTTTGTTGTTTTGTTTGTTGTTTCTGTGATGTATATAGAGAG
>NW_024633044.1:0-617 GCF_008729295.1 Plectropomus leopardus
ACACGCTGACTTGTTGTGATCACATGACGCAGTTGAGACGCGCGAGCAGCACTTCCCTGAACTGTTTATTTTAACTAAAGCAACACAAATAATGTGCAACAAACCAACCAGGAAGAGGCAAAAACCCTGCGCTCCTTCTTCAAAACAAACCGTGTAAGTTGAGTAATGCTGCTGCCTGTTGATAATGTTAGCTAAATGATGTCAAATTAATGAGATAACACGGTGAACAGAATACTAACGTTATTGTTACCTATGGCCGGCTAGCTAGCTTCATGCTAGGATTAGACCAACTCCTCCTTAATTTCTGCGCAGAACTTGTGCTCACTATTGCTTTGCACTTATTTTTTTTAATCTTTTAGGCTCCAAAAGAAAAGAGCAGGGAGGAGAAAGTGGACCAGAAGGCAACACTGATGGTCATGCATGCTTCACAGGTGAGGACAAATTAGAATTAGCTGAGAAAATATATCTAAAGCATAAAAGTGACTTTGGGATTAATTTAAGCAGCTATTTCACAATTACTTTCTCAATTGTTTATCTATATTTTTGCAATAAACATAGCAAGGATAAGGAAGCATGCAGTGGTCAGGACAGAGACCAGGCTGCAGCACTGACAGTGA
>NW_024633045.1:0-899 GCF_008729295.1 Plectropomus leopardus
GCGTCCTCATCTGGACTCTCCTCTGCTGCTGCTTCACAGGTAAAGTCCAGAGAATCAAACTCCTCTCCTCTATGAACATCCGTCCCTCTGAAATGAAGCCGACAAAACCATGACGCTGCTTTACGTTTCTGTCTCTGTGTCCTCAGAGTCCAGAGGTCAGGTCACAGTGACTCAGCGTGGAGCAGTGAGATCTGCTGTGGGAGCCTCCGTCCCCATCATATGTAGGACCAGTCAGGATGTTCATGTGTGGAACAATAACCACCGTTTAGCCTGGTACCAACAGAGAGACGGAGAAACTCCTAAACTGCTCATTTACAGGCCAGCACTCGAGCATCAGGGATCCCAGATCGTTTTTCAGGCAGAGGATCAAACTCTGACTTCACTCTGACCATCAGTGGAGTTCAGACTGAAGATGCAGCAGTTTATTACTGTCAGAGTGAACATTATATCAACAGTCAGCATGTGTTCACACAGTGAAAAAGCGTCGTACAAAAACCTCCCTCAGTCAGACTGAACAGAAACTGAAGTGACAGCTGCAGCTGGAAGCTACTGCAGAGACTGATACACTTCACTGAGGACACACACACACACACACACACACACACACACACACAACAGTAGCTACTTCACTGGTCTACATGATCACTTACTGTATGTGTCACTATAAATATTTTGTCAGATTTTTGAGACCCTGTTTTTTTGGTTGTTTCATTACATTAAGAAGTCCATTCGCATTTCAGCTATCTCTTCATTGACACTGTCATCAATCCATTATGTATGTCGATTTAAAATTTTGATATGCGCCAAAAAAGTTTTTATCCTGATGAGACCCTTTGGGCCCCGTAATTCTCACCCTCATTCATGTATTTAAAACACTGTAGCAGGTTGAATTTTAAAGC
>NW_024633046.1:0-207 GCF_008729295.1 Plectropomus leopardus
TTTTGTATCCAGCCTCAGTTTGTCTCCAGCTGTAGTTTTGTATCCAGTTATAGTTTTGTCTCCAGCTATACTTTTGTATCCAGCTGTAGTTTTGTCTCCAGTTGTAGTTTTGTATCCAGCCTCAGTTTGTGTCCAGCCTCAGTTTGTCTCCAGCTGTAGTTTTGTCTCCAGCTGTAGTTTTGTCTCCAGCTGTAGTTTTGTCTCCAG
>NW_024633047.1:0-548 GCF_008729295.1 Plectropomus leopardus
GTGTTGTTTGTGTTTGTCTGTTTATTGTTGATCTGTTGTGTTGTTTGCGTTTGTCTGTTTATTGTTGATCTGTTGTGTTGTTTGCGTTTGTCTGTTTATTGTTGATCTGTTGCTTATTGTAAGGAAACCAGAGGGCAGCAGAGTCAGCAAAAAGATTGACCTTTAACCTCTGATGTGTTTATGTCTCCATGTGACCGCCTCAGGTGTGCGCTGTGACAGGTGCAGCCATGGTTTCTATGGCAACCTGGCGTTGCCAGGTGCCAGCTGTAAGGAGTGTCCCTGCAATGACAACACCGACCCTGACGACCACGACGCCTGCGACAGCCTGACAGGAGAATGTCTGCGCTGCCTCCACAACACAACAGGACCCCGCTGCCAAAACTGCAAACCTGGTTACTACGGCAACGCCCTGGACCAGGACTGCAAAGGTAACGACACAGGAATACAACAACAATAATAACAACAATGATGATGATGATGACACCATTAAAAAATAAGCTACAGTCCATGTGTGAGGTTTGTCCTCCTCCACTGGGAGGCATCAGAAT
>NW_024633048.1:0-799 GCF_008729295.1 Plectropomus leopardus
TTTCAAGATTTGTCTACATATGGATACATTTACTTTTGATACTTTAAGTTAATTTTCTTCACAATACATACTTTTAATCAACTTACATTTACAAAACCGGCATTTTACTTATCAAAAAATATTTTCACAGGGTGGTATTAGTACTTCTACTTGAGAAAAGGATCTAAATCCTTCCTCCACCTCTGATAGTGTCAGTAAAGATCTCCTTTAGAGCAGATAAACAGCCCGGTGCAGATTTCAGCTGCTGGGTGTAATTATAAAGGAGTGTTGTCGCCCTCCTGTGGTCACAGAGCGGAACTGCAACATTAAATTCGTCAAGCTCGCGTCACTTGTAACGTTACAGTTCTAAGTGTAAGACAGCTTTGGTATGTTTTTTCTAATTTATTTTAGTTTGGGTGTGTTTTTTTTTCTAGTTCCTTATTTTAAAAATAATGAGGATTTTAAAAAAAATTTTTTTTATGGTATTTATTTATTTATTTTCAATAATAATTGTGTTTCCTCATCTGAGATAGCGTTTCCTGATTTGATAATGCCCGTCGTTATCGCTAGTTTTTTTTTTTTTTTTTTAACGTAGATGTAGTTTAATGTTTTAACCTTATGCAGGATGGGGGTGGGCGGTGGATGGTGGGCTGGCAGATTGTATTTTTCTTTTATCTGACGTCTGTCTGTTTGTAAAGTACTTCGTGCTACAATGTTTTTTGTATGAAAGTCTAGTATAAATCAAGTTTCGTTGATTGAAAAAACATTTTCACAGGGTGGTATTAGTACTTTTACTTGAGAAAGGGATCTAAATCCTTCC
>NW_024633049.1:0-237 GCF_008729295.1 Plectropomus leopardus
GACTAACTGACACAGATCACATGGAAAGGTGGTAGTATTCATACAATACTGTGACCTAGATGGTTGTAATATTTCTACAATACTGTGACCTAGATGGTTGTAATATTTCTACAACGCTGTGACGTAGATGGTTGTAGTATTTCTACAATGCTGTGACGTAGATGGTTGTAGTATTTCTACAATGCTGTGACGTAGATGGTAGGTATCAGTTACTAACATGTCCGGTACAGGACTTCT
>NW_024633050.1:0-299 GCF_008729295.1 Plectropomus leopardus
CAGTCCAAAGTACAAAGTAGTTTGATAATTCCAATAGATCGGTTCCCTCATAACAATTTATATCAGTTATATTTCAATAACCCATCTTACAGTTGACACATGCCAGTACACTGTTCATTTAAACTGACTGTAACCCCAGTTTTTTTTTCAGAAGAAGCAACAGCTTCAGAGGGGACTTTTGTCATTTACTATTGATTAAATATTGAATTTAAAATGTTGATGAGCAGGGCATACTCGGCAATGCGATGCACATCACAAAGTAAATAATTGCATTACCATCAAGCATTCAGCCAAGGACC
>NW_024633050.1:311-733 GCF_008729295.1 Plectropomus leopardus
GCACGATGCAGATCGCACGAATCAATCATAGTCAGTCCAAAGTACAAAGTAGTTTGATAATTCCAATAGATCGGTTCCCTCATAACAATTTATATCAGTTATATTTCAATAACCCATCTTACAGTTGACACATGCCAGTACACTATTCATTTAAACTGACTGTAACCCCAGTTTTTTTCTCTTATAATTTCTTCCCCCTCTCTTGCAGCTTGGCAAACTTCTCCCAACAAGGCAACAGCTTCAGAGGGGACTTTTGTCATTTACTGTTGATTAAATATTGAATTTAAAATGTTGATGAGCAGGGCATACTCGGCAATGCGATGCACATCACAAAGTAAATAATAGCATTACCATCAAGCATTCAGCCAAGGACCTTTATTAAGCAACTGAAGTCATTTTTTCACTAGATTTTATACATAAGA
>NW_024633051.1:0-574 GCF_008729295.1 Plectropomus leopardus
CACCCCGTCCTCCTGCACGGACCTGTCCACCACCCCGTCCTCCTGCATGGACCTGTCCACCACCCGGTCCTTTTGCACGGACCTGTCCACCACCCCGTCCTTCTGCACGGACCTGTCCACCACCCGGTCCTTTTGCACGGACCTGTCCACCACCCCGTCCTTCTGCACGGACCTGTCCACCACCCTGTCTTTCCGCATAGACCTGTCCACCACCCGGTCCTTTTGCATGGACCTGTCCACCACCCCGTCTTTCCGCATGGACCTGTCCACCACAACGTCCTTCAGACTCAAACTACAGAACCGTACCGCGGTGAGAGGCAGAGCTTTGCACGGATCTGTTCCACTTTTAAGGGTAAAAAGGGGATCCGGGTGCAGCATTGGGTTACAAATCAAATACAATATACTGAAACATCATATTAAAGCACTATAGTGAGCAGATGACCGCAGTGACTTTTGCAGAGGTAAACGTACCATCAGGTAGGTGCCGTGACCTGTGGGAGAGGATAAGAAAATGCTTCCTACCTACTTATTTTAAATGTTTAACCCCTGAAACCTGAGAACATTGGCTTAATTT
>NW_024633052.1:0-489 GCF_008729295.1 Plectropomus leopardus
GAGCGTATACAGCAAGAGCAAGTATGTATAGTTCGAATTTCAGGGGAGCGAAGGGGAGCTCTAAAACATTGTTCACTTTTGTGTAATTGATTATTTGTTTTCTGCACATAAAGTTCCGGAAATTTAAAAAATTTAAGACATAGAGGTAATATGTCAGTGTTGTGTGTTTATTTGCTCATTACATTCAATTTCTGAACATCTGTCTCCACTGTTTTACTTTTGTGTCTGTCCCTGCTGCGACCGTATGTGCGTGAAGCGGTGCTGCGGTCAGAGTCCTACATTTACGTAGTCACCTGAACTCCTCATCCAACAGAAGGGACAGAGAGAGACAGGAAATGTTACTGGCGGATATTAGTAGAATATTTTCGCAGTAGCCCAGTTATTGACCACGCATTGTCGTACAATTTATGCATGTGACATGTTTTAGTCGTGGCGCACACCAGAAAATGGGGCTCCGCCGAAAGCCACCTTGTAATTCAAACCGTGTGC
>NW_024633053.1:0-597 GCF_008729295.1 Plectropomus leopardus
CACCTGTCTCTGTCTGTGTCCAGCTGTTGGACTCGGAGGCCCGGTCTGGGGAGCAGGTCCCTCTGCTGCTGAAGATGAAGAGGAGTCAGCTGGCTCTCAGTAAAGCTGTGGAGAGCGGAGACACCGACCTGGGTGAGTGTCCCTAAGCCCCGCTCACCACCTGTTGGCCAGGTGGACGACATCACGCTGATGACATCACTGATGATGTCCCCTGTGTCCTCAGTGTACACGGTGGTGACGTACCTGAAGAACGAGATGAACAGAGGAGACTTCTTCATGACTCTGAGGAACCAGCCGGTCGCTCTCAGCCTCTACAGACAGGTGCTCCTCATCACCTCCTGCTGCTCCTCATCACCTCCTGCTGCTCCTCATCACCTCCTGCTGCTCCTGCTCTTCCTCTTCCTTCTCATTACCTTCTGCTGATCTTTCTGCTCCTCCTATTCTTCCTCATCCTTCTGCTCCTGCTACTCCTCCTGCTCCTCATCACATTCTCATCACATGTTCTTCATTAGAGCAGTACTCTGTGGGAGCAGTACTTCATTAGAGCAGTACTTTGTGAGAGCAGTACTTCATTAGCGCAGTACTCTGTGAGAGCAG
>NW_024633054.1:0-3767 GCF_008729295.1 Plectropomus leopardus
TTTTGTATATTATGACGCGTCTCTATGAGCATGTTTATGTGGTTTTCAGCCATTTTTAGGAGCAGTCAAAATTTGACTTTTTTCGCATACTATACTATTGCCTTCTTGGCCATTTTTGTGACATGCTAAATTATTAGCTTTTTTGCATTTTTTTGTCCTTTATTCCCACTTTGTACAGTATAATGCGTGTCTACAAGCATTTTTATGTTGTTTTCAGCCATTTTTAGGAGCAATCAAAATTTGACTTTTTTCGCATACTATACTATTGCCTTCTTGGCCGTTTTTGTGACATGCTAAATTATGAGGTTTTTCGCCTTTTTTGTCCTATATTCCCACTTTGTACACTAAAACGCATCTCTACGAGAATTTTTATGTGGTTTTCAGCCATTTTTAGGAGCAGTCAAAATTTGACTTTTTTCGCATACTATACTATTGCCTTCTTGGCCATTTTTGTGACATGCTAAATTATTAGCTTTTTCGCCTTTTTTTGTCCTTTATTCCCACTTTGTATATTATGACGCGTCTCTACAAGCATTTTTATGTTGTTTTCAGCCATTTTTAGGAGCAGTCAAAATGTGACTTTTTTCGCATACCTATTGCCTTCTTGGCCATTTTTGTGACATGCTAAATTATTAGCTTTTTCGCCTTTTTTTGTCCTTTATTCCCACTTTGCACAGTATAATGCGTCTCTACAAGCATTTTTATGTGGTTTTCAGCCATTTTTAGGAGCAGTCAAAATTTGACTTTTTTCTCATACTATACTATTGCCTTCTTGGCCATTTTTGTGACATGCTAAATTATTAGCTTTTTTGCATTTTTTTGTCCTTTATTCCCACTTTGTACAGTATAATGCGTCTCTACAAGCATTTTTATGTTGTTTTCAGCCATTTTTAGGAGCAGTCAAAATTTGACTTTTTTCGCATACTATACTATTGCCTTCTTGGCCGTTTTTGTGACTTGCTAAATTATGAGGTTTTTCGCCTTTTTTGTCCTATATTCCCACTTTGTACACTAAAACGCATCTCTACGAGAATTTTTATGTGGTTTTCAGCCATTTTTAGGAGCAGTCAAAATTTGACTTTTTTCGCATACTATACTATTGCCTTCTTGGCCATTTTTGTGACATGCTAAATTATTAGCTTTTTCGCCTTTTTTTGTCCTTTATTCCCACTTTGTATATTATGAACGCGTCTCTACAAGCATTTTATGTTGTTTTTCAGCCATTTTTTAGGAGCAGTCAAAATTTTTGACTTTTTCGCATACCTATTGCCTTCTTGGCCATTTTTGTGACATGCTAAATTATTAGCTTTTTTGCATTTTTTTGTCCTTTATTCCCACTTTGTACAGTATAATGCGGTCCTCTACAAGCATTTTTTATGTTGTTTTCAGCCATTTTTAGGAGCAGCCAAATTTGACTTTTTTCGCATACTATACTACTGCCTTCTTGACCATTTTGTGACATGCTAAAAATTATTAGCTTTTTCGCCTTTTTTTGTCCTTTATTCCCACTTTGTATATTATGAATGCGTCTCTACAAGCATTTTTATGTGGTTTTCAGCCATTTAAGGAGCAGTCAAAATTTGACTTTTTTCGCATACTATACTATATGCCTTCTTGGCCATTTTTGTGACATGCTAAATTATGAGGTTTTTCGCATTTTCTTGTCCTTTATTCCCATTTTGTATATTATGACGCGTCTCTATGAGCATGTTTATGTGGTTTTTCAGCCATTTTTAGGAGCAGTCAAAATTTGACTTTTTTCGCATACTATACTATTGCCTTCTTGGCCATTTTTTGTGACATGCTAAATTATTAGCTTTTTTGCATTTTTTTTGTCCTTTATTCCCACTTTGTACAGTATAATGCGTCTCTACAAGCATTTTTATGTTGTTTTCAGCCATTTTTAGGAGCAGTCAAAATTTGACTTTTTTCGCATACTATACTATTGCCTTCTATGGCCGTTTTATGTGACATGCTAAATTATAGGTTTTTTTGCCTTTTTTGTCCTATATTCCCACTTTGTACACTAAAACGCATCTCTACGAGAATTTTTTATGTGGGTTTTCAGCCATTTTTTAGGAGCAGTCCAAATTTGACTTTTTTCGCATACTATAGCTATTGCCTTCTTGGCCCATTTTTGTGACAGTGCTAAATTATTAGCTTTTTCGCCTTTTTTTGTCCTTTATTCCACTTTGTATATATTAAGGCGTCTCTACAAGCATTTTTATGTTTGTTTTCAGCCATTTTTTAGGGAGCAGTCCAAATTGACTTTTTTTGCATACTACCTATTGCCTTCTTGGCCTTTTTCGTGACATGCTAAATTATTAGCTTTTTTGCAATTTTTGTCCTTTATTCCCACTTTGTACCATTATGATGGCGTCTCTACAAGCATTTTTATGTTGTTTTCAGCCATTTTTAAGAGCAGTCCAAATTTGACTTTTTTCGCATACTATACTACTGCCTTCTTGACCATTTTTGTGACATGCTAAATTATTAGCTTTTTCGCCTTTTTTTGTCCTTTATTCCCACTTTGTATATTATGATGTGTCTCTACAAGCATTTTTATGTTGTTTTCAGCCATTTTTAGGAGCAGTCCAAATTTGACTTTTTTCGCATACTATACTATTGCCTTCTTGGCCTTTTTTCGTGACATGCTAAATTATTAGCTTTTTCGCATTTTCTTGTCCTTTATTCCCATTTTGTATATTATGACACGTCTCTATGAGCTTGTTTATGTGGTTTTCCGCCATTTTTAGGAGTAGTCAAAATTTGACTTTTTTCGCATACTATACTATTGCCTTCTTGGCCATTTTTGTGACATGCTAAATTATTAGCTTTTTCGCATTTGTTTGTCCTTTATTCCCACTTTGTACAGTATAATGCGTGTCTACAAGCATTTTTATGTGGTTTTCAGCTATTTTTAGGAGCAGTCAAAATTTGACTTTTTTCGCATACTATACTATTGCCTTCTTGGCCATTTTTGTGACATGCTAAATTATTAGCTTTTTCGCCTTTTTTAGTCCTTTATTCCCACTTTGTACAGTATAATGCGTCTCTACAAGCATTTTTATGTTGTTTTCAGCCATTTTTAGGAGCAGTCAAAATTTGACTTTTTTCGCATACTATACCATTGCCTTCTTGGCCATTTTTGTGACATGCTAAATTATTAGCTTTTTCGCCTGTTTTCAGCCATTTTTGGGAGCAGTCCAAATTTGGCTTTTTTCGCATACTATACTATTGCCTTCGTGGCCATTTTTGTGACATGCTAAATTATTAGCTTTTTCGCCTTTTTTAGTCCTTTATTCCCACTTTGTACACTAAAATGCATCTCTACAAGCATTTTTATGTGGTTTTATAGCCATTTTTAGGAGCAATCAAAATTATACTTTTTTTCGCATACTATACTATTGCCTTCTTGGCCATTTTTGTGACATGCTAAATTAGTAGCTTTTTCGCCTTTGTTTGTCCTTTATTCCCACTTTGTACAGTATAATGCGTCTCTACAAGCATTTTTATGTTGTTTTCAGCCATTTTTAGGAGCAGTCAAAATTTGACTTTTTTCGCATACTATACTATTGCCTTCTTGGCCATTTTTGTGACATGTTACATTATTAGCTTTTTCGCCGTTTTTTGTCCTTTATTTCCACTTTGTACACTAAAACGCATTTCTACAAGTAATCTTATGTTGTTTTCAGACATATTTAGGAGTACTTTTTTTTTACTTTTTCATGTCATTTTGAATGCTGTATGAATTTTTTATGCTATCT
>NW_024633055.1:0-2465 GCF_008729295.1 Plectropomus leopardus
TTAACATCTGATATATGATATAAGTGATTTATTATTTCTTTCAAAAAAAAAGGAAAAAGGCAAAGGGCAAAAAAAAAAAAAAAAAAAAAAAAAAATGACACAAAAACTAGCAAGAAATTAGTAAAAAAAAAAAGTACAAAAATTACCTGAAAATAAGTCAAATAAATAAATGAAAAATAAGTTTAAAAAAAGGCAAACATGACTAGAAAAAGTGCTTTAAAAAAATTACAATAATTATCATTTTAAATATGTAATTCATGCAATTATAAATATAGTTTTCCCCTTCTTTTTTTCCCATTTTTCAGCAATACATTTTCCCTGGCTTTTTTTTACTTTTTTAAATTTCCATATTGACTAATTTCTCGCAATTTGTGGAAATTTCTTGCAATTTGTGGAACATTTCTTCCCAAATTTTGCTTATTCTCAAACAAATCAAAGCTCATAGCAACATATAATAATAATAATAATAATAATATTCACATGTTCAATTAAATTCTGAACGTATTTGTCATCATACCTAATTTATTAAAACTATAATTATATATGATAAATTATGTCATAGCGCTCAATAAATTAAATTTAAATAAATTTGCAAAGAGAGTGTTTATGTGCAGAAAATTCTTCACCTTTTTTTGGAAAATTGGGAGCAAAAAAAAAAAAAGTTTTATTCGCTGCAGGTTTAACAGATTTATTAAATCAAGTTACTCAAATAACACTGATATTATTTTACATTGAAAAAAAATATATATATAAAACTAGCAAGAAACTAGTAAAAAGTACAAAAATTACTTGAAAATAAGTCAAATAAATAAATGAAAAATTAGTTTGAAAAAAGGCAAACATGACTAGAAAAAGTGCTTTAAAAAAACTACAATAATTATCATTTTAAATATGTAATTCATGCATTTATAAATATAGTTTTCCCCTTCTTTTTTTTTTTTCAATTTTTCAGCAATACATTTTCCCTGGCTTTTTTTTAACTTTTTTTTTTTTTTTATTTACTTTTTTAATTTCCATATTGACTAATTTCTTGCAATTTGTGGAACATTTCTTCCCAAATTTTGCTTATTCTCAAACAAATCAAAGCTCATAGCAACATATAATAATAATAATAATAATAATAATAATAATAATATATATTATAATAATAATAATATTCACACGTTCAATTAAATTCTGAAAGTATTTGTCATCATACCTAATTTATTAAAACTATAATTATATATGATAAATTATGTCATAGCGCTCAATAAATTAAATTTAAATAAATTTGCAAAGAGAGTGTTTATATGCAGAAAATTCTTCACCTTTTTTGGAAAATTGGGAGCAAAAAAAAAAAAAGTTTTATTCGCTGCAGGTTTAACAGATTTATTAAATCAAGTTACTCAAATAACACTGATATTATTTTACATTGAAAAAAATATATATATAAAACTAGCAAGAAACTAGTAAAAAGTACAAAAATTACTTGAAAATAAGTCAAATAAATAAATGAAAAATTAGTTTGAAAAAAGGCAAACATGACTAGAAAAAGTGCTTTAAAAAAACTACAATAATTATCATTTTAAATATGTAATTCATGCATTTATAAATATAGTTTTCCCCTTCTTTTTTTTTTCAATTTTTCAGCAATACATTTTTCCCTGGCTTTTTTTTTTACTTTTTTTTTTTTTTTTTACTTTTTTAATTTCCATATTGACTAATTTCTTGCAATTTGTGGAACATTTCTTCCCAAATTTTGCTTATTCTCAAACAAATCAAAGCTCATAGCAACATATAATAATAATAATAATAATAATATTCACATGTTCAATTAAATTCTGAACGTATTTGTCATCATACCTAATTTATTAAAACTATAATTATATATTATAAATTATGTCATATCGCTCAATAAATTAAATTTGAATAAATTTGCAAAGAGAGTGTTTATGTGCAGAAAATTCTTCACCTCTTTTTGGAAAATTGAGAGCAAAAAAAAAAAAGTTTTATTCGCTGCAGGTTTAACAGATTTATTAAATCAAGTTACTCAAATAACACTGATATTATTTTACATTGAAAAAAATATATATATAAAACTAGCAAGAAACTAGTAAAAAGTACAAAAATTACTTGAAAATAAGTCAAATAAATAAATGAAAAATTAGTTTGAAAAAAGGCAAACATGACTAGAAAAAGTGCTTTAAAAAAACTACAAAAATTATCATTTTAAATATGTAATTCATGCATTTATAAATATAGTTTTCCCCTTCTTTTTTTTTCAATTTTTCAGCAATACATTTTCCCTGGCTTTTTTTTAACTTTTTTTTTTTTTTTATTTACTTTTTTAATTTCCATATTGACTAATTTCTTGCAATTTGTGGAACATTTCTTCCCAAATTTTGCTTATTCTCAAACAAATCAAAGCTCATAGCAACATATAATAATAATAATAATAATAATATTCACATGTTCAATTAAATTCT
>NW_024633056.1:0-348 GCF_008729295.1 Plectropomus leopardus
TAACTGGGCTGCGGCTGGGGCTTGGACGGGTAACTGGGCTGCGGCACGGGCTTGGACGGGTAACTGGGCTGCGGCACGGGCTTGGACGGGTAACTGGGCTGCGGCACNAGGCTTGGACGGGTAACTGGGCTGCGGCACAGGCTTGGACGGGTAACTGGGCTGCGGCACAGGCTTGGACGGGTAACTGGGCTGCGGCACAGGCTTGGACGGGTAACTGGGCTGCGGCACAGGCTTGGACGGGTAACTGGGCTGCGGCACAGGCTTGGACGGGTAACTGGGCTGCGGCACAGGCTTGGACGGGTAACTGGGCTGCGGCACAGGCTTGGACGGGTAACTGGGCTGCGGCAC
>NW_024633057.1:0-350 GCF_008729295.1 Plectropomus leopardus
TCCTGTGTTTTAGCTTCTGTGTTTGTATCTCCTGTCTTTATATCTCCTGTGTTTGTATCTCATGTTTGTATCTCCTGCATTTGTATCACCTATGTTTGTATCACGTGTTTGTATCTTATGTGTTAATATCTCCTGTGTTTGTATCTCCTGTGTTTTAGCTTCTGTGTTTGTATCTCCTGTGTTTTAGCTTCTGTGTTTGTATCTCCTGTGTTTTAGCTTCTGTGTTTGTATCTCCTGAGTTTTAGCTTCTGTGTTTGTATCTCCTGTGTTTTAGCTTCTGTGTTTGTATCTCCTGTGATTATCTCCTGTGTTTATATCTCCTGTGTTTTAGCTTCTGTGTTTGTATCTCC
>NW_024633058.1:0-427 GCF_008729295.1 Plectropomus leopardus
CCAACGTACGTACCTGAGACTCACCTGCACACACACCTGCACACACATCTGTGACACACACCTGCACACACACCTGCACACACACCTGTGACACACACCTGCACACACACCTGTGACACACACCTGTGACACACACCTGCACACACACCTGTGACACACACCTGCACACACACCTGTGACACACACCTGTGACACACACCTGCACACACACCTGTGACACACACCTGCACACACACCTGTGATACAACTGTACACACCTGTGACACATGGGACCCACTTGCACACAGGTGTAAACCTTGAGACCTGCAGGTGTGTGGGCCTGTTGTGGTCTCCATGGTAACGATGTGTTGTCCGTGCTGTGATTGGTCCAGGTGTCGTCAGTGCGTCAGGAGGAAGTAAAAATGTCTGCAGACGACGTCAACAAGAT
>NW_024633059.1:0-808 GCF_008729295.1 Plectropomus leopardus
GTTCACCTTCAGCATCATTAACGAGCGGCTCCGCAGACAGAGCGCTCACTGTGAGATCACTACGGACCCAGAGGGGACGTCACACTGTCCCATGTCCTCATGTCTTTAACACCGTCACCATCACTCAGGCAGCTTTCTCTGCATTTCACCACTAAAATCCAGTTTAAACCACGGCAGAGTCTCTCTGACGTCCCGTCTTTACAGAACCAAACGACTTCATGTCGCTCCGCTGTGGGATTTTAGACAGCATGCTGGCATCATGGAAACTAAAACACAACAGTGTGGGCCTCTAATTGTGTTTGTACATCTTTATTCATCCATTTTTCATGCTCTTCTTGTAATTTCTTTACTTTATTTTCCAACACTCTCTTTTCTTTTTCTCTTTGCCTCTTTTTCCAGCAAGAATATGCTATTATTTCTCCTCTTAATGTTGCTTGTTGCAAGTTGAACTTTTTCGTTGGTTTTTAAAATACCTTCTATTTGTAAACAAAATATGTTTGTTGTTTTTCCTTTTGGTGATTTTATAAAGAAGATATTTAGACTTTTTTGCCTTTCAAAAGTATAATTTGTTTTATTTTACTTTTAAAATTTTAATGATTTTTTTCTTAATATAATTTAGTTGATAGTTTCTGAGTAAAATGATTTAAAAAATATACCAAGTCATTGAACCACGACTCGCTCAAGGAGGAGTCCATTAAAACCGTGTCCCAAACAGAGTTCCTCCCCCGTACCTCTTTGCTCTCCCCCGTCCTCCCCCGTCCCTCCTGCAGAGCTGGTGACTTCTGTGGCAGGAGGACATGTGACCTTG
>NW_024633060.1:0-682 GCF_008729295.1 Plectropomus leopardus
CTATTTTATGCTGTTTTGAGGTGTTTTCGGCTGTTTCTGGGACATGTCACTTTTTGACATTTTTGCCATACTATAGCCTTGCTTGCTTTTTCTGTCATTTTTTTAGACATGCTATATTATGTTGTTTTTGGCTGTTTTTTGCACGTTTTAATGCTATGGCGTATCTCAGCAGGCTATTTTATGCGATTTTGAGGTGTTTTTAGCTGTTTCTGGGACATGTCACTTTTTGACATTTTTGCCATACTATAGCCTTGCTTTTTCTGTCATTTTTTCGACATGCTATTTTATGTTGTTTTTGGCTGTTTTTGCACATTTTAATGCTATGGCGTGTCTCAGCATACTATTTTATGCTGTTTTGAGGTGTTTTCGGCTGTTTCTGGGACATGTCACTTTTTGACATTTTTGCCATACTATAGCCTTGCTTTTTCGGTCATTTTTTCGACATGCTATATTATGCTGTTTTTGGCTGTTTTTGCACGTTTTAATGCTATGGCGTGTCTCAGCAGGCTATTTTATGCTATTTTGAGGTGTTTTTAACTCTTTCTGGGACATATCACTTTTTGGCATTTTTGCCATACTATAGCCTTGCTTTTTCGCTCATTTTTTCGAACTGCTATATTAAGCTGTTTTTGGCTTTTTTTTGCACGTTCTAATGCTATGCCGTGTCTCAGCACACTATTTT
>NW_024633062.1:0-763 GCF_008729295.1 Plectropomus leopardus
AAAAAAACAGATTTGCACTGACAGCTTGAATTGTGCAGTCTGTCTGAATGATCTCAAAGCTTAATTAGAGAAGAAAAGAACTCAGTTACATTTTAAAAGAACCTTGATATAGCTTTAGCCTATTTTACATTTATTTTTCATTAAAAAAGCATGTCCGGCTGCAATGAAATTCCTACAATAGTTTTACATCTTCATTTGTCACCATGAGGCCTCCTTGTCTCCCTTTACTGTCATTAGATAAACTGATACCCCTGACATTTTTTTAACCTAAGTAGGATATTTTATTGATATGTCATTCAATGCATGACAAAACAGCACAGCAACAGCAGATAAAATCAACAACCAGCCCAAATGGTGAATGAAATAAATGCAGGAAGTTTGTGTAAAATGAGCAATTTGGGTGGATTTTGAGCAGATTATTTCCTGTGAATAATGCATCAGAGCTGAGTTCTCCTGGTAATAGTAGGCTTTTTTTAAGCAATCATACATACTTGAAAGGCTTTTTTATTTTATTTTTTATTTTTAACAATAAAATAACAATTTCATTTAATTTTCTTCACATGAATGAAATGCTGAGACATAGACCTACAGTATATATTTAAGGTAAATAAATAGTTACAGTCCTGAAAACAGCCTCTGGACTGCCTGTGAAGCTTTGGCTACCTCTCGTGGACCAGGAGGAATGAAATAGAGTAACTTTTAACACACTTTGCTACGTTCATTTATTGTGGTTTCAGCTGAACAGCTGTACTAAAACACAATG
>NW_024633063.1:0-470 GCF_008729295.1 Plectropomus leopardus
GAAACTATAAAAACAGAAATCATTATTGGATTTTTACATTTCCAGACACATGGTTTGCTATATACAGGTTTATAAAACTAATTCCCATGACTTTTCCAAAACTTTCAGGGCATGCTTAGTTTTCAAATCTTTTCCGGGCCTGGAAAATGTCTTTTTTTTCCCCTTCCAAACTTGCACATTTTCTAAAAAAATCCCCAAAATCACCCCATTTATCGTAGCCTGAAACTATAAAAACAGAAATTGTTGGATTTTTACATTTCCAGACACATGGTTTGCTATATACAGGTTTATAAAACTAATTCCCATGACTTTTCCAAAACTTTCAGGGCATGCTTAGTGTTCAAATCTTTTCCAGGCCTGGAAAATGTCTTTTTTTCCCCTTCCAAACTTGCACATTTTCTAAAAAAAATTCCCAAAATGACCCAATTTATCGCAGCCGGAAACTATAAAAACAGAAATCATTATTGGAT
>NW_024633064.1:0-596 GCF_008729295.1 Plectropomus leopardus
ATAACATAATTTGTTGCAACAACAAACAAAAACACAATGATATAGCACGTTGAAAAAATGACGGAAAAGGAAAGGCTATAATATGGCTAAAAATGTCAAAAATGGCATGTCCCAAAAACGACTGAAAACACCTCAAATCAGTACAAAAAAGCTTCCCGATACACGCTATAGCATAATTTGTTCCAAAAATGGACAAAAACACAATGTTATAGCATGTTGAAAAAATGACCGAAAAGGCAAGGCTATAGTATGGCAAAATCTGTCAAATTGGCATGTCCCAAAAACAGCTAATAAACACCTTAAATCAGTATAAAACAGCGCGCCGATACACGCTATAGCATAGTTTGTTGCAAAAACAGACAAAAACACAATGATATAGCATGTTGAAAAAATGACAGAAAAGGCAAGGCTATAGTATGGCAAAAACTGTCAAAATTGGCATGTCCCAAAAACGACTGAAAACACCTCAAATCAGTATAAAACAGCTTCCTGATACATGCCATAACATAATTTGTTGCAAAAATGGACAAAAACACCATGATATAGCATGTTGAAAAACTGTCCAAAGAAGGCAAGGCTATAGTATGGCTAAAAAT
>NW_024633065.1:0-5286 GCF_008729295.1 Plectropomus leopardus
TTTTAGTGTGTTTTTTTTCTGTTTTTTATTAAATTTTGTGGTTTTATTTTTCATACTGGTTATACATTTTTACTTAATTAGCATTTTTAATGCAGTATTTTTACTTGTATCAAAGTATTTTCACAGTGTGGTGTAAGTAAAGTCCCTCATATGTCCCTCAGGGCTTCGGTCAGGCGCAGACTGCGGCCAGCAGCCAGCCGGCGGTCAGAGAGGACGATCGCACCGACAGCATCTACATCCAGGGCAAAGGGACCGTCATGACCTACATGTTTGAGGTGAGTCGCAGTCGTGACGTCCAAAATGTTGGAAAACTTCACCCTCGCATGTTTAGAAAAGACTAAACCTGTTAAACATCGAATCCATGAGGAACATTTGGTTTTTCTAGCATTCCTCTGCAACGCTCATAGAAACCAGAGACAATACCTGGTGGATTAAGGAAATTTAAGTCCAGGTTTTGGGGGTGATTTCCTCTTCTGTTACTCATTGCTTTTGGCCCATGTTTTTAAAAAAGAAACAGCCAGTGTGCTCAGGTTTCAAAGGGTTAAACACCAAAGTCAGACAATAACACACAAACTAAGAGGCAGCGGTGGACGGACGGCGCCGCTCTCCAGTGAGGTAAAGTTTCTGATGTTGTCTGGCTTTAAAAAGAGCATCGAGATGTTTCACTTTCACCGTTTTAAATCCGAAGGCTGAAGTTAAATGCAGGATTTGATGTCTATTTTTATATGTATGTTGTTGTTATGCGTGGACCCCGACGATGACGTCAGTGCGGTCGATCGGCCTGTATTTTGACCAGCTGGGCTTCGTGCTGTTTTCCAGGAGAGGCTGAACGTCTGCAGGTTTTGGGATCCTCAGTCGGGCGTCTGGCTGCTGCTGCCGCTGCAGTGGGAGGTCAACGTCGAGTTCGTAAAAGCTCGAGTCCAACGAGTCATGGTGAGGACGACTCTGGCGCTGCTCCGTGTGTCTGTCCTCTACAGCAGGGACACGTGATTTGCTTTGTGTGGGGGCCAGCTGCAGCCCCATACATGTTTCTTGGATTTTTGGACGTTTTTTAGACATTTCCGGGATTGTTAATGTTTCATGATGTTTCTGGAATTTTTAAAATTTTAAAAATGTTAAAATGTTTCAAGGGTTTCAAAGACATCTCTTAGACTTTAGGTTGTTTCTATGATTTTAGGACATTTCTGTGATTTTAGGACGTCAGTGTCTCAGCTGTGTCCTCTGTCGGGGGTGTGGGGGATCCTCCTCTGGCTCTGTTTTACATCAACAAGCTCATTTGTTTTATGTCTCTGACACCTTATGGAGACTAAAAGGACAAAACTATTCACAGAGTCCATCACTTTATTTATTCTGAATGAGAAAATGGTTGGGGGGCCACCAGGGACCCTATCAGGGGCCAGATTTGGCCCTTGGGCCGTAAATTGAGTATCACTGCTGTACATACGCTATATCATTCATCCTCAGTTCCTGTGTGATCTGTGTAAATGTGAATCCTGTGTGTGTGTGTGTGTGTGTGTGTGTGTGTGTGTGTGTGTGTGTGTGTGTGTGTGTGTTGTTTTGCGGTCCAGTCCACTCTGCCAGGTCTGGTGGACCAGAAGGAGATCACGGCGGCACTCAGACTGTGTAACTACGACCCTGAGGAGGTCATCTCCGTCTACCTCGCCATGTTTGGGGAAATCCTCCTGCAGGCGCCTCCGAGCGGAGACCAAAACTACGCCGACCTCAACTCCTTCAGGTCTGCAACCAAAAACACCACATCAGCACCAAAACCCTTAAATGGTTTGGCAGCAACTTGGTTTCAGTTTAGCAAGATAACCTTCAGGATTTTCGTAGCCGAAATGAATCATCACAGGTAAAAAGTAAACGTTATCCTAAAACAACGGTCGCGTCGTCATGGTTACGAGGCTGTAATGGGTGTCTGCCGCTGTGGTCGCTCATGCAGGTCCTCAGTACTGCTGCTAGAGTCATGAGTTTGCTGCAGGCCTCCATGTTTTCCCACACAGATGCACTGGAACGCATTTATATCGGAAAAACCGACTCAGAATTATCGACTTCCCACTTTCAGTGAAAGGCAGCGTAAAGGCGCGTTCGGCGTGATGGCGCTCCGAAGTCTCTTTTAGCTGCTTGTCAGTCACCGTCGTTTTTAGGACACAAAGCTTCACGGCTCACAGTGGGTTTTTACTGATGTATTTAATATCAAAGAACAAAATGTGAAAGTCTCTGTAGTTTGTGATGACCTCAGACTTTATTTCAGACATCCAACCAAAAAACACGGGTTTCCAGGTTTTAGGACTCAGTCCTGGAGTTCTCTATGACCAGCCTGTCTTTGCTCCAGCAGAGCGCTCCTGGAGCGGGACAGAGTCATCGAGGATCTGCGGCACAAACTGCAGACCAAAGAGAAGGAGGCGGACAACCTCTTCCAGAGGAACAGCTACCTGGCGAGGGAGGTGCGCTACCTCAGCGAGGTGGTCCAGCACCTGAACCAGAAGCTGGCCGAGCTCGAGGCCGACCAGCAGGAGGCGCGAGAGAAGATCCGATCCCTCCTGAACCGCCGCGCTCCCGCCGTCCCGCCCGCCAAACCCGCCGCCAAGCCGTCGGTGGAGCCGGAGCAGCTGCAGCAGGTGAGCCGTCTGACGCGCGAGCTCAACGTGTCCAACAAGCAGCTGCGCTCCACCGTGGGCCAGGCGCTGACCGACATGAAGAACCAGCTGCAGCAGCTGAAGGACGCCGTGGGGACGGCGGCGCAGGTGCAGCGGGAGGCGGCCGGGGAGGTGGCGGAGCTGCGGTCGCTCTACAGGAAGGAGGCGGTGGAGAGGAAGAGTCTGTACAACAAGCTGCTGGAGCTGCAGGGAAACATCCGGGTTTTCTGCCGCTGCAGGAGGAGCTCCGCCTCCAGCTGCTGCGTGGACAAGACGGACGAACAGGAAGTGGTCATCGTCCAGAAGGGAAACAGGAAGAAGTTCCAGTTTGACAAAGTCTTCCCCCAGAGCAGCACGCAGGTAACAACTCACCTGTTTAACCCTCGAAGTCACTGATGAAACTGTCAGAGACAGTTTGTTTCACCACACTGAACTCAGGCCCCAGAAACGTCCTAAAATCTGAGAAACGTCCTAAAATCAGAGAAACATCCTAAAATCTGAGGAACGTTCCCAGGATTTTAAGACATTTGCAGGATTTTACGACATCTTAGGATCTTAGGACATTTTTTGGGATATTTCAGGTATTTTAGGACATTCCTCAGATTTAAGGACATTTCAGGATTTTAGGACATTTCTAGGATTCTATGGAGATTCTAGATTGTCAGGACTTTTTCTAGGTTTGAGGACATTTATAGAAGTTTTGGACAAATCTTGTGTCTGGGATTTAAGAGAAAAGTTCAAGCAGCGTGCACATCCAAACGTGAAGTCTAGGTCCTGGACAAAGCAAAAACAGATATCAAAGGACAGGATTTGAGGACATTTTTAGGATTCTAGGATGTTTCAAGGATTACGTGGCAATTCTTGGGATTTCTCTTTTAGGACGTCTCTAGGGTCTCAGTGCATTTCTAGGATTTTAGGAGCCTCTGTCTGATTTTAGGACGTCTCTCGGAGCTCGGAAACTTTAGACCAGGTGTCATCGAGGGCTCAAAAAGTGCCCTAAGTCTTCTGCTTTTACTTGTGTGAAGAGTTTCTTACTCGTTGCCTAAAAAGAGAACACAGATCGTAGTTTTATTCTAACTTTGCAAACATTTGCCCGAACACGACTTCTTTAGATTCCTCTCTCGATGTGTTTGGTCCAGTTTTGGCCAAACTCTGGACGCAGGTGGAGTCACCGTTTAATCAGCTGGCGGTCACGTTGCTGTCCAAGGTGAACAAGATGTCTGAGTTAAATAACACAAAGCAACAGTTAAATCCTGGAGCCGAGTTGTTAATGTGTCCGCAGGGAAGGCCGGCAGCTGTCTTTAACGAGGAGCAGGCCTTAACGAGGAGCAGGCCTTAACGAGCTGCAGATCTTAACGAGCTGCAGATCTTAACGAGCTGCAGATCTTAACGAGCTCTGGGCCTTCAGATAGCTGCAGTTTACCATCTATTAAAACACATTGGTTTTAAATTGATTTGCTCGATGGCATTATTTTAAAAAGTGACACATAATGGCTCATCATTTTTAATATAAACATTATTTAACCCTTTAGGGCAACACCAGTTTTGTTGTGATGCGTTAGTATTTAGAAAACCTGGTTTGATTTCTAATGAAAATATGGAAAAACAAGTCAATGAGTAACTTGGCAGGAAATGTCAGACAAAGCGCAAAAACATTAGTGAGAGCTGACAGGAAAACGCATAAACGGTGAGCTGTAGGGAGATAATTGAATATTATTGTTCTTGCTTTTTAAAAAAAAAAACATTTTCGTGTCCAGTCTGAAGTCAGGATGCTGTGGGACAACTTGAAACTTTTGGAAAAAGTTCAGCAACATTTGAAATAAAATGTGAGAAACGTTGAAGCCGTGGAGTCCACCAGCAGCAGCTTTTGTTTTTTGTTTTTTTCTGCATATATCTCCTTTTTAGAAATCTCTATTTTCCAGGAGGAGGTGTTTGCGGGAACTCTGCCGGTGATAACTTCCTGCGTGGACGGATATAACGTGTGCATTCTGGCCTACGGACAAACGGGCTCGGGGAAGACGTACACCATGATGGGCAGCAAGGAAAAGCCCGGAGTCAACATCAGGTCACACGAGACAGTTTTTACACACGTACACCGATGCTCTGTTGTTTGAAAAATCAACACAAATTTAAAGAAAAAAATTCCAGAGACTTAAAATATAGTAATAATAATAATTGCCAAAAGATAATAAAAATCACCAAAAACCTTAAAACATTTTTTTAATAAATTCTGGTAATTTTTTTTTTTCTTCATGAAAATTTTTTGGTGCTCTTTAAAAAGTTTTTGGAGATTAGAAATTCTGTAAAATACACAGTGTTCATTTTCATTAGGATGTAACTAATCTCATTTCTGCTGGTGTTTTGACTCACTGGAGTCTTACGGCTAAACAGGTAAACTGACAGCGTGAGTCCCCGTGAGAAGCTCAGCCTGTTTTTACAGAATAAAATCTGGAAGTTTCCGTCGCCTGAACACCTTGAACACCTTTCGAGCCTCTGCAGGTCGTTATCTCAGCGGCCGTCAGGGACAAACGAGACTAATTGAGCCTCATTATGAGACGTGTCACCTGACAACAGCTTCAATATGTGATGAGGCAAACAACAGCTCAGCGCCGACACACAGAGTCAGCTTACACACGCACGCACGCAC
>NW_024633066.1:0-2827 GCF_008729295.1 Plectropomus leopardus
TTCTGTTTAGTTTAGTTTAGTTTAGTTTAGTTTAGTTTAGTTTAGTTCTGTTCAGTTTAGTTTAAGTTCAGTTTAATTTAGTTTAGTTTAGTTCTGTTCTGTTCTGTTCAGTTTAGTTTAGTTTAGTTTAGTTCAGTTTAGTTTAGTTCAGTTTAAGTTCAGTTTAGTTTAGTTTAGTTCAGTTTAGTTCAGTTTAAGTTCAGTTTAGTTTAGTTCAGTTCAGTTTAGTTTAGTTTAGTTTAGTTTAGTTCTGTTCAGTTTAGTTTAGTTTAGTTTAGTTTAGTTTAGTTTAGTTTAGTTCAGTTTAGTTTAGTACTGTCCAGTTTAGTTCGGTTTAGTTTAAGTTCAGTTTAGTTCAGTTTAGTTTAGTTCTGTTCAGTTTAGTTTAGTTTAAGTTCAGTTCAGTTTCATTTAGTTTAGTTCAGTTTAGTTCAGTTTAGTTCAGTTTAGTTTAGTTTAGTTCAGTTTAGTTCAGTTTAGTTTAGTACTGTCCAGTTTAGTTTAGTTTAGTTTTAGTTCAGTTTAGTTTAGTTTAGTTTAGTTTTAGTTTAAGTTTAGTTCAGTTCAGTTTAGTTTAGTTTAAGTTCAGTTTAGTTTAGTTTAGTTTAGTTCTGTTCAGTTTAGTTTAAGTTTAGTTTAGTTTAGTTTAGTTCTGCTCAGTTTAGTTTAGTTTAAGTTCAGTTTAGTTTAGTTTAGTTTAGTTTAGTTCAGTTTAAGTTCAGTTTAGTTTAGTTTAGTTCAGTTTAGTTTAGTTTAGTTCTGTTCAGTTTAGTTTAGTTTAGTTTAGTTTAGTTCAGTTTCATTTAGTTTAGTTCGGTTTAGTTTAAGTTCAGTGTTAATTCAGTTTAGTTTAGTTCTGTTCAGTTTAGTTTAGTTTAAGTTCAGTTCAGTTTCATTTAGTTTAGTTCAGTTTAGTTCAGTTTAGTTTAGTTGTCCAGTTAGTTTAGTTTAGTTTAAGTTTAGTTTAGTTCAGTTTAGTTTAGTTTAGTTTAGTTTAGTTTAAGTTCAGTTTAGTTTAGTTCAGTTTACTTTAGTTTAGTTTAGTTTAAGTTCAGTTTAGTTTAGTTCAGTTTAGTTTAGTTTACTTCTGTTCAGTTTAGTTTAAGTTTAGTTTTAAGTTTAAGTTTAGTTTAGTTCAGTTTAGTTTAGTTCTGTTTAGCTTAGTTTATTTTAAGTTCAGTTTAGTTTAGTTCAGTTTAGTTTAAGTTCAGTTTAGTTTAGTTTAGTTTAGTTTAGTTCTGTTCAGTTTAGTTTAAGTTTTTTAGTTTAGTTTAGTTTGGTTTAAGTTCAATTCAGTTTAGTTCAGTTTAGTTTAATTCAGTTTAGTTTAGTTCTGTTCAGTTTAGTTTAGTTTAAGTTCAGTTTAGTTTAAGTTTGGTTTAAGTTCAGTTCAGTTTAGTTTAGTTTAGTTCAAGTTTAGTTTAGTTCTGTTCTGTTTGTTTAGTTTAGTTTAAGTTAGTTCAGTTCAGTTTAGTTTAGTTTAGTTTAGTTTAGTTTAGTTTAGTTTAGTTTAGTTTAGTTCTGTTCAGTTTAGTTTAAGTTTAGTTTAGTTTAGTTTAGTTTAGTTTAGTTTGCTCAGTTTAGTTTAGTTTAAGTTCAGTTTAGTTTAGTTCAGTTTAGCTTAGTTTAAGTTTAGTTTAGTTTAGTTTAAGTTTAGTTTAGTTTAGTTCTGTTCAGTTTAGTTTAGTTTAGTTTAGTTTAGTTTAGTTTAAGTTCAATTCAGTTTAGTTAGTTCAGTTTAGTTTAGTTTAGTTTAGTTCTGTTTAGTTTTTAGTTTAGTTTAGTTTAGTTTAGTTAGTTTAAGTTCAATTCAGTTTAGTTCAGTTTAGTTTAGTTTAGTTCTGTTCAGTTTAGTTTAAGTTTAGTTTAGTTTAGTTTAGTTTAGTTCTGCTCAGTTTAGTTTAGTTTAAGTTCAGTTTAGTTTAGTTCAGTTTAGCTTAGTTTAAGTTTAGTTTAGTTTAAGTTTAGTTTAGTTTAGTTTAGTTTAGTTCAGTTTAGTTTAAGTTTAGTTTAGTTTAGTTTAGTTTAGTTTAAGTTCAATTCAGTTTAGTTCAGTTTAGTTTAGTTTAGTTCAGTTTAGTTTAGTTCTGTTTAGTTTAGTTTAGTTTAGTTTAGTTTAAGTTCAATTCAGTTTAGTTCAGTTTTTAGTTTAGTTTAGTTCTGTTCAGTTTAGTTTAAGTTTAGTTTAGTTTAGTTTAGTTTAGTTTAGTTCTGCTCAGTTTAGTTTAGTTTAAGTTCAGTTTAGTTTAGTTTCAGTTTAGCTTAGTTTAAGTTTAGTTTAGTTTAAGTTTAGTTTAGTTTAGTTTAGTTCTGTTCAGTTTAGTTTAAGTTTAGTTTAGTTTAGTTTAGTTTAGTTTAAGTTCAATTCAGTTTAGTTCAGTTTAGTTTAGTTTAGTTCAGTTTAGTTTAGTTCTGTTTAGTTTAGTTTAGTTTAGTTTAGTTTAGTTTAGTTTAGTTTAAGTTCAATTCAGTTTAGTTCAGTTTAGTTTAGTTTAGTTTAGTTCAGTTTAGTTTAGTTCTGTTTAGTTTAGTTTAGTTTAGTTAGTTTAGTTTAGTTTAGTTTAGTTCTGTTCAGTTTAGTTTAAGTTTAGTTTAGTTTAGTTTAGTTTAGTTTAAGTTCAATTCAGTTTAGTTCAGTTTAGTTTAGTTTAGTTTAGTTCAGTTTAGTTTAGTTCTGTTTAGTTTAGTTTAGTTTAGTTTAGTTTAGTTTAGTTTAGTTCTGTTTAGTTTAGTTTAGTTTAGTTTAGTTTAGTTTAGTTCAGTTTTGGTGAGTAATGTCCGTGGGTTCAGTCAGTGGTCCCTTTGAGCAGGGCGCTGACCTTTGACC
>NW_024633068.1:0-989 GCF_008729295.1 Plectropomus leopardus
CAGTGAAGGGTTAACTCAGAGACAGACAGACAGTGAAGGGTTAACTCTGAGAGACAGACAGACAGTGAAGGGTTAACTCAGAGAGACAGACAGACAGTGAAGGGTTAACTCAGAGACAGACAGACAGTGAAGGGTTAACTCTGAGAGACAGACAGACAGTGAAGGGTTAACTCAGAGACAGACAGACAGTGAAGGGTTAACTCAGAGACAGACAGACAGTGAAGGGTTAACTCAGAGACAGACAGACAGTGAAGGGTTAACTCAGAGACAGACAGACGGTGAAGGGTTAACTCTGAGGTGGATTCCTGGGATTCCTCAGGGTTCCTCAGGGTTCCTCAGGGTTCCTGAGGGTTCCTGAGGGTTCCAGCAGATTCTCACTCTGTGGTGTTGAAGGGAAACTTTGTCTCTGTCGTCAAAACGACCTTCAGTCCTCAAAGGGTTAATTAATTAACATGAAACAGCAGCTCTACACTGAGCGTGCTTAATCCGTACTCTCTCTCTGATTGGACAGCTTCAGTTTGTTTCCACAGAAACATCTGGACAAACATCAGGACGCTCAGCGCGTCCTTATATGGACATGGTTTACACAGGAAGCTCCGTGGACACACACACACACAGACACACACACACACACACATACACACACACACACACACACACACACACACAGTTTGTGTAAACACTGAGCAGAGACTGGTTCAGAGTGTTTGTTGGGCATTTGTCCTCCCAGAGAGTCCTGCTGTCTCTGACTGCAGACGCCTATTGGTTCTGTTTATTTCTAATGGTTCTGTTGGTTTTGTTTAGTTCTGACGGTTCTGTTGGTTCTGATAGTTGTTTACCTGCAGGTGGTGTTGTTGAGGTGTTGGTCAGTTGTTGCTGAAGTGTTGTTGATGTGTTGCTGGGTTGTTGTTGTTGAGGTGTTGTTGAGGTATTGCTGGGGTGTTGTTGAGGTGTTGGTCAGGTGTTGCTGGGGTGTTGTTGAGGTGTTG
>NW_024633069.1:0-717 GCF_008729295.1 Plectropomus leopardus
GACGTCAGCCTGGGTCACGGTTAGCGTTATTGTCTCGCGGCACATTTATAAAAAAAGTTTGATCCGCCAAAATTAAACCCCGGTTTAAAGCGCGCGACGCGCGGGATGCTAAGTAACGTCAATCAAACGCACCTGCAGCTGACACGTTAGCTCGCGCTCCGTGGAGATTTTTTAATTTCACCAAACTTTTGCCGTCAGTGAGGCGCGCGAGGACTTTCTGCTGGACTGGTGGACTGGTTTTACTGGAGCTACAGGAGCTAAGTGGACTGGTTTTACTGGAACTACAGAAGCTAAGTGGACTGGTTTTACTGGAGCTACAGGAGCTAAGTGGACTGGTTTTACCGGAACTAAAGGAGCTAAGTGGACTGGTTTTACCGGAGCTACAGGAGCTAAGTGGACTGGTTTTACCGGAGCTACAGGAGCTAAGTGGACTGGTTTTACCGGAACTACAGAAGCTAAGTGGACTGGTTTTACCGGAACTAAAGAAGCTAAGTGGACTGGTTTTACTGGAGCTACAGGAGCTAAGTGGACTAGTTTTACTGGAACTAAAGGAGCTAAGTGGACTGGTTTTACTGGAGCTACAGAAGCTAAGTGGACTGGTTTTACTGGAACCACAAGGATGAGTTTTACTGGGACCAGTGACTGGACTGGTGGACTGTTGCATTGGACCTGATTTTGGAGGACTCGGGATGACGGTCAGCCCGGTGAGTACAGCAG
>NW_024633070.1:0-356 GCF_008729295.1 Plectropomus leopardus
GACAAACAACATTAACCCTTTAGGGACTATTTGGTGTATTTTACGTGCTTTTCCTCCTTCATGTTGTGATAATTGTGTGTGTGTTCATGCATATGTCATATATGTATTTGAGTGAAATCGGTGAATTTCCAGCTCAGCTCCTACAATAAGGCATATGGAGGAAATACATGCTATTATCACTAGGTGACAATCAATGTAGCTGCTGATCACTGACATATAGGTATGACGGGGCACAGGTATGACGGGGCACAGGTATGACCTGGCACAGGTATGACGGGGCACAGGTATGACGGGGCACAGGTATGACCTGGCACAGGTATGACGGGGCACAGGTATGACGGGGCACAGGTATGACG
>NW_024633071.1:0-19736 GCF_008729295.1 Plectropomus leopardus
ATTTCCAGAGTAGTTTGATATATTTCGGGTGGCTCTGTATGATGATTCTCTCTGTGCTGGTTTGCATGAGAGGCTTCTTAAAGGGAAGTGAAACAATGTGTGAGTGAGTGACTGCTGGAGCAGAAAAACCATCTGACAGAAACTCCTTAAAGGACAAAATCAGCTCTCACACAGTAAATGTGTCCAAGTGTCTGCTGGTCGACTGACAGCCGTGTGGTCCCTGTCCTCTAAGCTGATTGCTGTCTCCTAGGTGACGTTCGTCCCTCCCTGACGGTGCTGCCCCCCTCCAGTGAGGAGCTGGAGCAGGGGAAGGCCACGCTCATGTGTCTGGCCAACAAGGGCTTCCCCTCAGACTGGAGTCTGTCCTGGAAGGTGGACGGCAGCAGCAGCAGCAGCAGCAGCAGCAGCAGCTGGGAGGAGAGCAGGAGCCCCGGGGTGCTGGAGAAGGACGGCCGCTACAGCTGGAGCAGCACCCTGAGGCTCTCTGCAGACCAGTGGAGGAAGGTGGGCTCTGTGACCTGTGAGGCCACCCAGGGCTCCCAGACTCCACTCTCTCAGACACTGAGGAGAGACCAGTGTTCCTAGTCCTGACCTGACTCACTGGGACTCTGCTACTGGTTTTACTCTGCTACTGTACTGCTCTCAATCTGCACTCTGTCTCTCTTTCTATCATCTCACTTAACAACAGTTTTCAATTAGAAATAGTCATGTTTTTATTGTTGTCATAATGCTTATATGCTGTATAATAAAAACATAAGTCAAGTGAAATAAATGTGTGGATATTTTTTATTGCAACAGATCCCCTCTCTCATGTGTTTAGAGGTTCAAGATGAAAACCCATATCAGTGTTAGATTGTCTCCCCACTGGTGATGATTTTATTAATGAACTCCAGAATCACATCATGTCACATATCCACTAACTCTGTCAGGCTCTCCTGACAGTGTCTCCTATTAACAGTAATGTCCCGATGTAGCCAAGGTCTAACTGGATCAATGAAACAGGGACACTTTGATTACATTATTTTGAACTGTGTTATAAAAAAATACTTATTACAGCTTGAGGGATTAGAAAGAAATTGCAGAGTATCATCAGCATAAGATGATATAAAATATTTAAATCAAAGTCTTAATGTCACTTTTGCAGATTTACATGAGGAGCCTTTTTTTGTGAATATCTTTCTTCATCAAGAAATATGCTCAACCTTGTGAATACATCTACAAATATGTAAATGAAAAGTATTTCAGGGTTTCACAGTAAAAAATCTATACAAATAAATAATACAAAAAATAATAATAAGATAAAACATGGTGTCACATTTTGCAAAGTCTTCATGTAGGAACTTTGAGTGTACATGAAGCAATCTGAGATAAATAATACTGACTGAAACACTTTTATCTTCCTGCACAACTTTCTGTTTTTATGCATTAATGAAAAAAGTCTTAGTTTGTTGGAAACCTCTTGGTGTGTTTCATTAAATAACTTTAAATATTTTAAAGTAACAAGTTGAATTATTATTGTTACTTTTTTATTTAGAATTGTTTCATTTAACTTAAAACTTAGTAAGTTTGCTGAACGACTATAAAAATGATTTTTAAAGAATCAAAAGAAAGAAATGTCATTTTTTTATAATTGTCTTAATTATTTTGTTTTAACATGAAGCCATATCTAATAATATAACCTTGTCTTACTGCTTGAGTATGTATCTCATTTACACAAAAACAGTCATCACAGCTGACTTTGAATGAACAGTTTCAAACTCTGTCTGAAGAAAACTTTCAATAAAAATATATTATTACTTTATATGTGCATGACTGTGTATGATTGTGTTACAGTTTTGCTCTACTTCTTTTTGTTTAGCACTTTGTTGATATCCATGTGTCTCGTGTTGCCGTTTCATTGTAGCCGTTAAGTCAGATCAGTTCCTCTCCAGCTGAGGAGGTTTTTGTACGACGTTGTTTCACTGTGTGAACAGCAAGCTGTGCCTCTGCAGACAATAATAATCTCCTTCGTCTTCAGTCTGAACTCCTCTGATGGTCAGAGTGAAGTCAGTCCCAGAGCCTGTCCCACTGAAACGCTCTGAAACTCCAGAATGACGAGTTGTAGCATAACGAATCAAAAGTTTGGGAGATTCTCCAGATTTCTGAAAGTACCAGTGAAGGTTGCTACTTATACTTGTACTGGCTTTACATGTGATAGAGACAGTCTGTCCTGCTACAGCAGACTGAGATCCAGGAGACTGAGTCAGGATGATTTCTCCTGATGAACCTGGAAAATATCAAAAACAGGAGAAAGATGATCAACATCCAAACAGAAGAGCATCATTTCTTGAACACGGAGAATAGATGGAAGAAGGTAACTGCTGCTTGTTTCAGTGTCTCTCCATCATAGCAGAACATCACTGAGGTGAACCTGGTTGCATCCTGAAGCAAAGTTTTCAGAAGAGAGTCTCACCCTGAACAAGGAGCCCCAGGGTGACCAGCAGTAGACTCAGTGACATCATCATTGTGCTGCCGGCGTCTCAGTGTCTCTGAAAGGTCTGGACAGACACTGATCAACACTGTCCTCTTAACGTCTGGGAGCAGAGAGGCAGGACACATATGCAAACACACAGAGTCAGTGAGCTGTAGCTGTCCTCAACATATCATGCTGTTTAACCTCAGTGCTGACAGCATGGAAATTATGTAAACTATCTGTTATAAAAATGTATTGAACATTTTTTAGAAACTGAGATAAGAACCTGAAATTAAGTGATCTTTGAAAAAGCTGAGTCAAAATCTATGACAGTTTTTTTTCCCATCAAGCAGTCAGAAAAAAGGAGAGGTACATTATTTTTTGGAATAAGTTTTTGTTCTGCATTTGAAGCTTTATTTCCCAGAATAATTGTTTTTTTTAAATATCGAGCTTTAAAATTATAACCTGCTACAGTGTTTTTTACCAAATACATGAATGAGGGCGAGAATTACGGGGCCAGAGAAAAGGGTCTCATCAGGATAAAAACTTTTTTGGCGCATTTATCAAAATTTTAAATCGACATACTTTGAAATGGACCTTTGATGACAGTGTCAATGAAGAGATAGCTGAAATGCGAATGGACTTCTTAATGTAATGAAACAAATTAAAAAAAAACAGGGTCTCAAAAATATTTATATGTTGTGAATAGTTTTTTTTACAGTAAGTGATCATGTAGACCAGTGAAGTAACTACTGTGTGTGTGTGTGTGTGTGTGTGTGTGTGTCAGTGAAGTGTATCAGTCTCTGCAGTAGCTTCCAGCTGCAGCTGTCACTTCAGTTTCTGTTCAGTCTGACTGAGGGAGGTTTTTGTACGACGCTTTTTCACTGTGTGAACACATGCTGACTGTTGATATAATGTTCACTCTGACAGTAATAAACTGCTGCATCTTCAGTCTGAACTCCACTGATGGTCAGAGTGAAGTCAGAGTTTGATCCTCTGCCTGAAAAACGATCTGGGATCCCTGATGCTCGAGTGCTGGCCTCGTAAATGAGGAGTTTAGGAGTTTTTCTCGTCTCTCTGTTGGTACCAGGCTAAAACGGTTAGAGCCATAAACATTCTGACTGGTCCTACATGTGATGGAGACGGAGCCTCCCACAGCAGATCTCACTGCTCCAGGCTGAGTCACTGTGACCTGACCTCTGGACTCTGAGGACACAGAGACAGAAACATAAAGCAGCGTCATGGTTTTGTCGGCTTCATTTCAGAGGGACGGATGTTCATAGAGGAGAGGAGTTTGATTCTCTGGACTTTACCTGTGTGAAGCAGCAGCAGAGGAGAGTCCAGATGAGGACGCAGGTCAAAGTCATGTTTTTGATGAGGACCATTTCTGTGTCTTCTGTTGTCATGAAGGACAGCTGTCAGTCATCCAGAGTTCAACTCTCAGGACTATAAACTCTCCCAGAGCACTGGAGCATGGAGCTGCTGATGCAAAGTGGCTCTCTATGGAAATGCTCTGACTGACTCCAACAGACTTGGAATATTGATTCGAAATTTGCAGGACCAATTAGAAACAACATGGGCCTCTTGCCCAGTTTTGCTTCTAAATGTTTGATTTTGTCTTTCAAGGGCCAACTGGAACATATAAAGGAAGTTTTTTGTTCTCTGTGCCACAGAGACATTTAACATAGATCTGCATCACAATTTTTGATTTTTTTTTTAAATTTTATTTTTGTAGGCTTTGCTTTCTTGTATCATTTATAGAGTTTATTTGCTGCTATTTTCCCATTTCCACTATTGTTTCTGTATGCTGCATATTCTGTTTAATTGGTGTGCTTATATATGCAATAGAAAGCATACTGACTGGAAACATCACCAGCTGGCATGGTCCGTGCATTGTCAAGGACAGGAAGGCTCTACAGCGGGTGATTAAAACTGCCCAGAACATCACAGATTCCCATCTCCAGAGCATCAGTGACCTCGGTGAAGTGAGGTTACTGCACAGAGCCCAAAAGATACTGACAGACAGCAGCCACCCCAGACACAGTCTGGAAAAAGATACAGTTTCTGCTGCAGAACCACCAGACTACAGAGCAGCTTCTTTTCCCGGGCTGTGAAACTCTTCAACTCCTCCTTCGACGCCACAAGATGTAGCAGGATTTAGGATCACCTTGAATTTCATTTCTTCCTAAACTACATTGAAGAAAAATGACAATGAAGTTACCTTGTACCTTGTAATCTCTGCAGTCCAATTTCAGTTATTTTAATTTTCATTTTAAATAAAAATACATTTTCAAACAATACATTCTGGAAATCTGTAGTACTGTGTTTTTCTCAGTTTGAATTTTATCATACATCCACACAGAAACGAATTCTGGTGAGTTTGTTTGTGTCAAAGTCAGATCAGAGAGCCGTGTCTCTCTGCAGTCAGAGGTTTTTGTACGGCGGCTCAATGACTTTGTATCACTGTGGTTGACTTTTGGTGGAGGAACCAGACTGGATGTTGGAAGTAAGTTTCTTCACAAATATTAAATAACATATTTGAAGGATTTAAATTTCAATTTGTAATATCTTCAGTATATTAAATTATCTTGGGATTTTTTTTTTTTTTTTTATATTTCTGCTTTTATTTCTCCTCTGTTACCATGGAGGCAATCTCACTGCAGCTTTAGCAAATGATTCTTTACGAATTTTCACGATACTTCAATTTTAAAAAGCTTTAGTTGTAAAAAGAGATAAAACTGTGAACCTGTTGTTGATGTTTTCAAGATCAAATTACAATTTTGCACCAAAATGATGAATGTTTTTAAAACAAATTCAGAATGAATCAGTTATTCCAATTCAGTTGAACAGAGTGAAAACAAAATGGGTATTTGGAAATCTGCAAAATCTTTCAATTGTGTTAAATGTTTCAAATTTCAAAAATCTTTGATGGTGATTGAAAACCACATGAAGATTACTTGATTATAATCAGTTCGTTTTCTGTATTTATGTTTCTATGAGATATGTTAATGATAAGTTACGTTCAGTTTAAGGTTTTGGATGAGAAAGTTTGAAAACTGGTCTAAATTTTGAGATTTTATTTCCAGAGTAGTTTGATATATTTCGGGTGGCTCTGTATGATGATTCTCTCTGTGCTGGTTTGCATGAGAGGCTTCTTAAAGGGAAGTGAAACAATGTGTGAGTGAGTGACTGCTGGAGCAGAAAAACCATCTGACAGAAACTCCTTAAAGGACTAAATCAGCTCTCACACAGTAAATGTGTCCAAGTGTCTGCTGGTCGACTGACAGCCGTGTGGTCCCTGTCCTCTAAGCTGATTGCTGTCTCCTAGGTGACGTCCGTCCCTCCCTGACAGTGCTGCCCCCCTCCAGTGAGGAGCTGGAGCAGGGGAAGGCCACGCTCATGTGTCTGGCCAACAAGGGCTTCCCCTCAGACTGGAGTCTGTCCTGGAAGGTGGACGGCAGCAGCAGCAGCAGCAGCAGCAGCAGCTGGGAGGAGAGCAGGAGCCCCGGGGTGCTGGAGAAGGACGGCCGCTACAGCTGGAGCAGCACCCTGAGGCTCTCTGCAGACCAGTGGAGGAAGGTGGGCTCTGTGACCTGTGAGGCCACCCAGGGCTCCCAGACTCCACTCTCTCAGACACTGAGGAGAGACCAGTGTTCCTAGTCCTGACCTGACTCACTGGGACTCTGCTACTGGTTTTACTCTGCTACTGCTCTCAATCTGCACACTCTGTAACACTGTCTTAGTCTCTCTCTTTGCTTGTCTTAATGTTGATGGTTCAAAGATATTGAAAAATAATAAAGAATTTTATCAAATCAGCACTTTCTATGAGATTATTGTGAATGCATCATGTTTTATACTCTATCAGCTTTTCCGTTTACTGTATATGTTTAGAAACACAAAAACAGTTGTGTGCAAAGTCAATCCAAGTCAGTTAATTGTTTTCAATATATTCTGACTGAGAATAATGTTGTGCTATAGTTTTATCTGTGAAACTTGATTATAATTCACACACTTAGACCTTTTTAAAAGAAAATCACTTAAATACACTGCAAAAATGGCCTGTCAAATTTAAGGCCAAACACCCTAGATTTAAGCATACTTGAACTTAAAAGAAGCAAATTTGGCTGCCAGTGCAGTAAGCAAATTTTGCTTGTTAAGATGTCTTAAAACCAGTAAAACTGTGTGACTCTCATTATAGCCCATAAAATCTTGAAATAAGATCAAAAACACTAATTTCAAGCAATTTATTTAAGCCTAGTTGGACATACTAGTGCTTAAAATAAGGTTTCTATAGACCTGAAGTGGATGTTTCCAGACTTGTCTCCTGTAACTAGTTAAAAATAACTCAGAAAAAGACAAAGATGCTTAACAAGACCAGGCAAGTGATATTTATTTTGAAATAAGTCAAATGATCTTTCCTAGTCAGCACTAGATAATCATTAATACATAAAACAAGACTAACTAGATTTTTTAATCTAAATATAAGATTATTACACTTGGTTAGATTGGCAGTTTTTGCAGTGTATCTGTTATCATTCAATTCTGATTTCCAGTATTTCTCATATCTAAGAAGAATTAATTTGGAATCATCCCAAATATTGAAAAAGACCAAAAAAAAAGTCGCAAAGCAATTTTTTCGAATTCAACATATGAAGCAGCATGTCATTCACATACAGGGATATGCAAAATGATGCACCTGCTATTTTCCAAAAATAAGTAAAATCTTAGAGCAATTATTCTCCAAAAGACTTGCTGAAAGAGTCAATAACAATTACCAATTCATCAGTTAACTCATGTACATATTATTGAAAGATTAATAGCTATGTGTAATGGGTAAATTGTGAAGAAAGTTAACTCTGATAGCCTGTTAGTGACTCAGTTCTTCGAGAATAAAATTAAAAAAATGGAAAGAAAAAAAATCCACGGCAATATTTGCAGCATTTATAACATGCTTCAACCTGAAAGATTTAGAAACGCAAGCAATGTTTTTTCTGAGGATAAACATTAAAAAAAATGTAAAGGGCCATCAATAACATTTGTCAGATACGCCACACTGTGACCTTATTTCATTTATTATGTATAATGGCAACAATTGTAATCTCTGTTGAGCATCTCTTGTGGCCCCTTTCTCTGTATGTGTATTGATAGTAAAGGTATATTGTGTGAACTCTTAAGTGTTTAAAATCAACTTGTTAAACGTGTGTGTGTGTGTGTGTGTGTGTGTGTGTGTGTGTGTGTCAGTGAAGTGTATCAGTCTCTGCAGTAGCTTCCAGCTGCAGCTGTCACTTCAGTTTCTGTTCAGTCTGACTGAGGGAGGTTTTTGTACGACGCTTTTTCACTGTGTGAACACATACTGACTGTTGATATAATGTTCACTCTGACAGTAATAAACTGCTGCATCTTCAGTCTGAACTCCACTGATGGTCAGAGTGAAGTCAGAGTTTGATCCTCTGCCTGAAAAACGATCTGGGATCCCTGATGCTCGAGTGCTGGCATAGTAAATGAGGAGTTTAGGAGTTTCTCCGTCTCTCTGTTGGTACCAGGCTAAAAGATGGTTGTTGCTCCACACATGAACATCCTGACTGGTCCTACATGTGATGGAGACGGAGCCTCCCACAGCAGATCTCACTGCTCCAGGCTGAGTCACTGTGACCTGACCTCTGGACTCTGAGGACACAGAGACAGAAACATAAAGCAGCGTCATGGTTTTGTCGGCTTCATTTCAGAGGGACGGATGTTCATAGAGGAGAGGAGTTTGATTCTCTGGACTTTACCTGTGAAGCAGCAGCAGAGGAGAGTCCAGATGAGGACGCAGGTCAAAGTCATGTTTTTGATGAGGACCATTTCTGTGTCTTCTGTTGTCATGAAGGACAGCTGTCAGTCATCCAGAGTTCAACTCTTCAACTCTCAGGACTATAAACTCTCCCAGAGCACTGGAGCATGGAGCTGCTGATGCAAAGTGGCTCTCTATGGAAATGCTCTGACTGACTCCAACAGGGACTTGGATTACTCTGATGAGGCTGTTTATCAGTGAATCTGTCAGTACTGATTACAGATTTTTAGTACCAGTTTTATTTGACTTTGACCTTTTGACCAATTTTGCTTCTAAAAATGTTTGACTTTGGGCCCAAATGGCCAACTGAACATATACAGGAAGTTTTTTATTCTCTGTACCATAAAGGCATAGACCATAGAACAACTGCATCAGAAAAAAAATTGTCATTTTATAGGATTTTCTCTCTTGTATTATTTATTACATTTATTTACTGACATTTTGCCATTTGCACCATTGTTTTTTGCGTATTCTGTCCTTTTAAATGGTGAGATGTGTTATGTGCATTACATGAACGTTTATCATCCTGCATCTGCAACACTCTGTCTCCTTTTTCATTTCTCTGTCCCTCCTTCACTCCCTCTCATATTACATGTTTCATTGATAAAGTTTTTTTCCTATTTTTTTTTCAGTGTGTATTATTTCAACACAATAAAGAAGTTTTCATCATATCAGTTGGTCTCATGTATGTTCTTATAAAAACAAAAAAAACAACACAGAGAGAAACAACACACTAAAACAATGCAATATTTAATATACCTGATATTTTTTACACAAAAACAAGGAGACACATCAGATATACATTAATGTAAGCTTAATGTGACCCAAACATGAATGACATTTTTTTTCCAGAAGCTTTTGTCACAACAGAAACTTCTTAGTGCACTAATAGAAAAGTGCTGATTATTTTCCAAACCATGAATAATTGTTCAAATATTTTATTGAAAATCAGACATTCTGTCTGGATCTCATAAATGAAGTGTGTCATGACCAGAAACATTCAAAGGAGAAATGGTCTGCTAGAAGTTTTCAGAAAGTTTAATTGATCTCATTTAATCTACAATGTTTGAGGATGATTTATAGCATATAAATTATAAAGTAGTGTATCATCAGCATATTATGTCATCAAAATATCAACATCAGCAATGTGACCTCAAAATATAACATAACTTAAACCTAAATGTGTTTTGATAAGAACAGAAGCTCATTTACAATGTAAGGTGTCCAGCTTTCCTGAAAAGTAAAACTATACGAAGAAGTAAAAAAATATTTATTTGAATTACTCTTAATATATTCTTTAAAAATGGACTAATGTAAATGCTGTTGCTGTATTAACTTCTCTAATATTGCACTCACTGACTTTTATTGTTTAGCAACCCATTTCAAGAAAATTACTAATAAAACTTACTCTAGTATGAAAACTGGTTTCTAACATTTTTTGATGAAAAGAACTAAAGTGTCAGTCAAGATTCTTCAGTCTGTTTCTCTGCAGCTGCTGAGGCAGATCAGTTCCTCTTTTTAGCTGAGGGAGGTTTTTGTACGACAGTTTTTCACTGTGTGAACGGGAAGCTGTAAACTCTCTGCTGACAATAATAGTCTCCTGCGTCTTCAGTCTGAACTCCTCTGATGGTCAGAGTGAAGTCAGTCCCAGACTGAGACCCACTGAAACGCTCTGAAACTCCAGAATGACGAGTTGTAGCATAACGAATCAAAAGTTTGGGAGATTCTCCAGATTTCTGAAAGTACCAGTGAAGGCTGCTACTTATACTTGTACTGGCTTTACATGTGATAGAGACAGTCTGTCCTGCTACAGCAGACTGAGATCCAGGAGACTGAGTCAGGATGATTTCTCCTGATGAACCTGGAAAATATAAAAAACAGGAGAGAAGATGATCAACATCCAAACAGAAGAGCATCATTTCTTGAACACGGAGAATAGATGGAAGAAGGTAACTGCTGCTTGTTTCAGTGTCTCTCCATCATAGCAGAACATCACTGAGGTGAACCTGGTTGCATCCTGAACAAAGTTTTCAGAAGAGAGTCTCACCCTGAACAAGGAGCCCCAGGGTGACCAGCAGTAGACTCAGTGACATCATCATTGTGCTGCCGGCGTCTCAGTGTCTCTGAAAGGTCTGGACAGACACTGATCAACACTGTCCTCTTAACGTGTGGGAGCAGAGAGGCAGGACACATATGCAAACACACAGAGTCAGTGAGCTGTAGCTGTCCTCAACATATCATGCTGTTTAACCTCAGTGCTGACAGCAGAAATTATGTAAACTATCTGTTATATAATGTTTTTGAACATTTTTTAAACTGAGATGAACTGAAATTAAGTAATCTTTGAAAAAGCTGAGTCAAAATCTATGACAGTTTTTTTCTCATCAAGCAGTCAGAAAAAGGAGAGGTACATTATTTTATGGAATAAGTTTGAAGCTTATTTCCCAGAATAATTTTAAATATCGAGCTTTAAAATTCAACCTGCTACAGTGTTTTAAATACATGAATGAGGGCGAGAATCACGGGGGGCCAAAGGGTCTCATCAGGATAAAAACTTTTTTGGCGCATATCAACATTTTAAATCGACATACATAATGGATTTATTACAGTGTCAATGAAGAGATAGCTGAAATGCGAATGGACTTCTAATGTAATGAAACACACAAAAAAAACAGGGTCAAAAAAAAATCTGACAAAATATTTATTAGTGACACATACAGTAAGTGATCATGTAGACCAGTGAAGTAACTACTGTTGTTTTTTGTGTGTGTGTGTGTGTGTGTGTGTGTGTGTGTGTGTGTCCTCAGTGAAGTGTATCAGTCTCTGCAGTAGCTTCCAGCTGCAGCTGTCACTTCAGTTTCTGTTCAGTCTGACTGAGGGAGGTTTTTGTACGACGCTTTTTCACTGTGTGAACACATGCTGACTGTTGATATAATGAAAACTCTGACAGTAATAAACTGCTGCATCTTCAGTCTGAACTCCACTGATGGTCAGAGTGAAGTCAGAGTTTGATCCTCTGCCTGAAAAACGATCTGGGATCCCTGATGCTCGAGTGCTGGCATCGTAAATGAGCAGTTTAGGAGTTTCTCCGTCTCTCTGTTGGTACCAGGCTAAACGGTGGTTGTTGCTCGACACATAAACATCCTGACTGGTCCTACATGTGATGAGGACGGAGCCTCCCACAGCAGATCTCACTGCTCCAGGCTGAGTCACTGTGACCTGACCTCTGGACTCTGAGGACACAGAGACAGAAACATAAAGCAGCGTCATGGTTTTGTCGGCTTCATTTCAGAGGGACGGATGTTCATAGAGGAGAGGAGTTTGATTCTCTGGACTTTACCTGTGAAGCAGCAGCAGAGGAGAGTCCAGATGAGGACGCAGGTCAAAGTCATGTTTTTGATGAGGACCATTTCTGTGTCTTCTGTTGTCATGAAGGACAGCTGTCAGTCATCCAGAGTTCAACTCTCAGGACTATAAACTCTCCCAGAGCACTGGAGCATGGAGCTGCTGATGCAAAGGGGCTCTCTATGGAAAATGCTCTGACTGACTCCAACAGGGACTTGATATTTTCTTGCTCATAATGAAGCTGAAAACTACAGAGTCTTTAATGACCTGAACATACATTTTATTCTGGCAAACATCTACCAAAATTAAGTTACACTAGAGTGTCATGACAACATTTTTTATGTGTTGGATGCAATCAAGTTTGTAAAACACAAAACAAATTAAAAACATATTTCTGTCAATACACCATATCTTTATTTAATATTGGTGTAATAAAGTAGGTAGTATTAATGTGGGCAAAAAGGATGAGCGAAGTTCATGTTAAAATTACTTTTAATGGATCTACAAAGGCTGATGTTGTAGTTGTGGAGCATTACAAAAAAATCTATCTAAAAAAAAATATCATCGGTTTAATGAAATACAACATTAAAGTGATCATTTTTAACTTTTGAACTTGAACATTATTCATAAAATATTCATATCCATGTGTTTTTGCAAAACCTCAAGCAGACAGGCAAAACAAAAAAGGTGAAAAAGTAGAGACCTCATATATTAATGTTTACAACTGGATGGTAAAATTTTACCAGAAACTGGAATGAAAATGTCTCCTAACATTATAAATTAATTTGTCACAACTGAGTATGAATGTATTGATACAATTCAACATTGTTCATGTTTTTAAGATAGATTAAAAGAAGAATGTGGTAACACCCCCAGAAACAAGTAAAATTTAAAAAGAAAAGTTGATGAATGCTCATCTGCATTAACCTGTATGTTTAAAAACAGATGAAATCAAACTCAGACTTTGGTTTAGTAACATTTTGACTAAGAAAACTGTTAATAAAATAATATTTTTTTCCCTCGTTTTGTTTTTTAAGTGTAAAATGTTACAATAAGATGCAGTTTTTTTAAAGTATATTTTCTTCATATGAGGTAGTTTTTTTTAGCATCTGTGCAGCTTTTGAAACAGCTTTTTTTGATGTCCAAGCAGTTTAAAATTATGTGATATTGAACATTTTTTTAGACTTCTTAAGCAAAACTTTTGAATACCTAACTATGTCAAGTACCTAGGTTTGTTTGTAATGTGATTTATGTTTGATTTTGATAGTCACTCCTCATGTGTCATGTCCTGTTTAACTTCCTGTCTTTGTGTGTTTCTGTCCTGATTTGGTTCACCTGTCCCTCATTAGCCTTGCTGTCCCCTGTCCCTCGTTAACACCCTCCTCCCTTTGTGTCTTTAGTCTGTGTGTGTTTTCTCTTTTTCAGTGTCACATCATCTGCATTTGAAGCTGGTGTCTCTTGTCTCTCATGTTCCTCACATCATCTGCTTTGTCTCTAGTTTAGTTTTATTTTCCCTTTACTTTATTTTATTTGGCCTGTTCCTTCAGTTTTCATTGTCTGCTTGTTTTTACATTGAAACGTTTGCTGACTTTACCTTCCTGGTTTTCTGCATCGTGTTCCTTCAGTTCTGAATTGTGAAATGTGACATGTCAGAGTTTTTTTTTTTTTTTTTTTGTTGGATCACAGATTGTACAATAAATGTTCTGAGAGGCCCCAAACCTTAAAAAATGAAACATATTGGTTTGACTCCATTCACAAATATGGAAAGCAATGAGCAACTTTACAGGATTTGACCCATCAATTTGCAGGAAATTAGTAAAAACAATAAATTAAAAGAAAAAAAAAAAAAGAAAATTCCCCCAAAAAGTTCCTAAAAACATGAAAAAAGATTTTGTGAAGTGATGAACTTAAAATAAATGGTTACAGTAATTATACATACAATTTTCTGGAGAGTTTCCCCTCGAGTTTTTAAAAGTTTCCTCTTTCTCAAAAGTAATTTTCAGGTAATTTTCTTGTCACCTTTTCTTAAGTTCTTCCAGTTTGCTGGACATTTCTTGCCAAGTTGCTCATTGCCTTTTTCCTCGTGTTTTCAACAGAGATCACACCAGTTTGCCCAAATTTCAGGGGTTAAATAGCTTGTAGAGACACCTCAACACAGCTCAAGAAAAGGTGACAGTTATCAATTTCATTAGATTTCACCTTATTGACAGAAACAATTCTGAAGTGTGTCTTTTGTCCCAGTTTTGTAAAGAATTTATATTTGTGTGTGTGTGTGTGTGTGTGTGTGTGTGTCAGTGAAGTGTATCAGTCTCTGCAGTAGCTTCCAGCTGCAGCTGTCACTTCAGTTTCTGTTCAGTCTGACTGAGGGAGGTTTTTGTACGACGCTTTTTCACTGTGTGAACACAGCTTGACTGTTGATATCATGACGACTCTGACAGTAATAAACTGCTGCATCTTCAGTCTGAACTCCACTGATGGTCAGAGTGAAGTCAGAGTTTGATCCTCTGCCTGTAAAACGATCTGGACACTCTGATGCTCGAGTGCTGGCATAGTAAATGAGGAGTTTAGGAGTTTCTCCGTCTCTCTGTTGGTACCAGGCTAAAAGATGGTAGTTGCTCCACACAAGAACATCCTGACTGGTCCTACATGTGATGGAGACGGAGCCTCCCACAGCAGATCTCACTGCTCCAGGCTGAGTCACTGTGACCTACCTCTGGACTCTGAGGACACAGAGACAGAAACATAAAGCAGCGTCATGGTTTTGTCGGCTTCATTTCAGAGGGACGGATGTTCATAGAGGAGAGGAGTTTGATTCTCTGGACTTTACCTGTGAAGCAGCAGCAGAGGAGAGTCCAGATGAGGACGCAGGTCAAAGTCATGTTTTTGATGAGGACCATTTCTGTGTCTTCTGTTGTCATGAAGGACAGCTGTCAGTCATCCAGAGCTCAACTCTCAGGACTATAAACTCTCCCAGAGCACTGGAGCATGGAGCTGCTGATGCAAAGTGGCTCTCTATGGAAATGCTCTGACTGACTCCAACAGGGACTTGATATTTTCTTGCTCATAATGAAGCTGAAAACTACAGAGTCTTTAATGACCTGAACATACATTTTATTCTAGCAAACATCTACCAAAAATTAAATTACACTACAGTGTCATGACAACATTTTTATGTGTTGGATGCAATTTTGTAAAACTAAAAACAAAATAAAAAAATATTTCTGTCAATACACCATATCTTTATTTAATATTGGTGTAATAAAGTAGGTAGTATTAATGCGGGTAAAAAGTATGAGCAAAGTTCATGTTAAAATGACTTTTAATGGATCTACAAAGGCTGAATGTAGTTGTGGAGCATTACAAAAAAAAAAATCCTTTCATCGGCTTAATGGAAACGACATTAAAGTGATCATTTTTAACTTTTGAACTTGAACATTAGTAAAATTTTGCTAAGAAGACTGTTGTTAAAATAATATTTTTTTTTCCCTCATGTTTTGTTTTTTAGTGTAAAATGTTACAATAAGATGAAGTTATAAAGTATATTTTCTTCATATGAGGTAGTTTTTTTAGCGTCTGTGCAGCTGTTGAAACAGCTTTTTTTGATGTCCAAGCAGTTTAAAATTATGTGACATTGAACATTTTTTAGACTTCTTAAGCAAACTTTTGAATACCTAACTATGTCAAGTACCTAAGTTTGTTTGTAATGTGATTTATGTTTTATCTTGAAAGTCACTCCTCATGTGTCATGTCCTGTTTAACTTCCTGTCTTTGTGTGTTTCTGTCCTGATTTGGTTCACCTGTCCCTCATTAGCCTTGCTGTCCCCTGTCCCTTGTTAACACCCTCCTCCCTTTGTGTCTTTAGTCTGTGTGTGTTTTCTCTTTTTCAGTGTCACATCATCTGCATTTGAAGCTGGTGTCTCTTGTCTCTCATGTTCCTCACATCATCTGCTTTGTCTCTAGTTCATTTTTTCTCCTGTACTTGTTTCTGTTTGCGTCCGTTCCTTCAGTTTTTGTTGCCTGCTTGTTTTTCACATTAAAGCTCTGGGGTCTGTCTTTTTTGTAACTGTGAAATATGACAAACCAAGTTTTATATATTGTTTTGGTTGACAACAGATTCCACAATAAATTATATAAAAGGCCCCAAAACCTTTTAATATTTATATATGAAGGCAGGTGTTTTTATTAGTACCAAATAATGATTAATACATTATTTAAAAGAGCCTGTCTGACAGAGAAAAGACAGATGTAATATCAAAGAAGAGGTGAATTTTAGGAAAGACAGGAACAGTTTTGTAGGTATTTATGAAGGCAGAAATAAGGAAAGATTATTCAAAACTTTGAAATGACCTTTCATTTCTTTTAGGGAAGGCAAAAAACTTGGCTTAGATTACTTTCTCTGAGTTTATTTGACTGCTGATTCCTAACTGAAATTGGGATTAAGAGATGCCAGACAAATTAAACAACCTTCTGATTATTTACCGAAGGAAGAGAAGTGGATTTTGTGGTGTATTATAAGATGTTGTCAGATAATAAAATAGTTGTTTTTTTTTTTTATTTGATGATATGCATGCATGCTACATATACGTGTGTGTGTGTGTGTGTGTGTGTGTGTGTGTGTCAGTGAAGTGTATCAGTCTCTGCAGTAGCTTCCAGCTGCAGCTGTCACTTCAGTTTCTGTTCAGTCTGACTGAGGGAGGTTTTTGTACGACGCTTTTTCACTGTGTGAACACATGCTGACTGTTGATATAATGTTCACTCTGACAGTAATAAACTGCTGCATCTTCAGTCTGAACTCCACTGATGGTCAGAGTGAAGTCAGAGTTTGATCCTCTGCCTGTAAAACGATCTGGGATCCCTGATGCTCGAGTGCTGGCAAAGTAAATGAGCAGTTTAGGAGTTTCTCCGTCTCTCTGTTGGTACCAGGCTAAAAGATGGTTGTTGCTCCACACATGAACATCCTGACTGGTCCTACATGTGATGGAGACGGAGCCTCCCACAGCAGATCTCACTGCTCCACGCTGAGTCACTGTGACCTGACCTCTGGACTCTGAGGACACAGAGACAGAAACATAAAGCAGCGTCATGGTTTTGTCGGCTTCATTTCAGAGGGACGGATGTTCATAGAGGAGAGGAGTTTGATTCTCTGGACTTTACCTGTGAAGCAGCAGCAGAGAGAGTCCAGATGAGGACGCAGGTCAAAGTCATGTTTTTGATGAGGACCATTTCTGTGTCTTCTGTTGTCATGAAGGACAGCTGTCAGTCATCCAGAGCTCAACTCTCAGGACTATAAACTCTCCCAGAGCACTGGAGCATGGAGCTGCTGATGCAAAGTGGCTCTCTATGGAAATGCTCTGACTGACTCCAACAGGGACTTGGATTACTCTGATGAGGCTGTTTATCAGTGAATCTGTCAATACTGATTAGAAATTTGCAGGACCAATTAGAAACAACATGGGCCTCTTGCCCAGTTTTGCTTCTAAATGTTTGATTTTGTCTTTCTTGTCATATAAAGGAAGTTTTTTGTTCTCTGTGCCACAGAGACATTTAACATAGATCTGCATCACAATTTTTGATTTTTTTTAAATTTTATTTTGTAGGCTTTGCTTTCTTGTATCATTTATAGAGTTTATTTTCTGCTATTTTCCCATTTGCACTATTGTTTCTGTATGCTTCATATTCTGTTTAATTGGTGTGCTTATATATGCAATAGAAAGCATACTGACTGGAAACATCACCAGCTGGCATGGTCCGTGCATTGTCAAGGACAGGAAGGCTCTACAGCGGGGGATTAAAACTGCCCAGAACATCACAGATTCCCATCTCCAGAGCATCAGTGACCTCGGTGAAGTGAGGTTACTGCACAGAGCCCAAAAGATACTGACAGACAGCAGCCACCCCAGACACAGTCTGGAAAAAGATACAGTTTCTGCTGCAGAACCACCAGACTACAGAGCAGCTTCTTTTCCCGGGCTGTGAAACTCTTCAACTCCTCCTTCGACGCCACAAGATGTAGCAGGATTTAGGATCACTTGAATTTCATTTCTTCCTAAACTACATTGAAGAAAAATGACAATGAAGTTACCTTGTACCTTGTAATCTCTGCAGTCCAATTTCAATTATTTTAATTTTCATTTTAAATAAAAATACATTTTCAAACAATACATTCTTGAAATCTGTAGTACTGTGTTTTTCTCAGTTTGAATTTTATCATACATCCACACAGAAACGAATTCTGGTGAGTTTGTTTGTGTCAAAGTCAGAGAGCCGTGTCTCTCTGCAGTCAGAGGTTTTTGTACGGCGGCTCAATGACTTTGTATCACTGTGTGGTGACTTTTGGTGGAGGAACCAGACTGGATGTTGGAAGTAAGTCAAACTTTATTTAAACTGGGTTTATCACAAAAACTGTTTCTGTATTTATAATCAACACCCTTGACATTCCATATTGATGCAGAATTTTACAGAAATATTTTGCACTTAAAGTCAATAATTGCCTTTGAAATAGAAAATCAAAATGTCATTGAAATGAAAAAAAAAAAATCTCAGTAAGATAATAAATAATTATCTCCAACTTTCATGGTAAAGTTTCACCTTGAAGGTTTTGTAGTTTAAGTTCAGTGTGTCAAAGTCAGAGAGCCGTGTCTCTCTGCAGTCAGAGGTTTTTGTACGGCGGCGGCTCAATGACTTTGTATCACTGTGGTGGACTTTTGGTGGAGGGACCAGACTGGATGTTGGAAGTAAGTTTCTTCACAAATATTAAATAACATATTTGAAGGATTTAAATTTCAATTTGTAATATCTTCAGTATATTAAATTATCTTGGGATTTTTTTGTTTTTTTTTTATATTTCTGCTTTTATTTCTCCTCTGTTACCATGGAGGCAGTCTCACTGCAGCTTTAGCAAATGATTCTTTACGAATTTTCACGATACTTCAATTTAAAAAGCTTTAGTTGTACAAAGAGATAAAACTGTGAACCTGTTGTTGATGTTTTCAAGATCAAATTACAATTTTGCACCAAAATGATGAATGTTTTTAAAACAAATTCAGAATGAATCAGTTATTCCAATTCAGTTGAACAGAGTGAAAACAAAAATGGGTATTTGGAAATCTGCAAAATCTTTCAATTGTGTTAAATGTTTCAAATTTCAAAAATCTTTGATGGTGATTGAAAACCACATGAAGATTACTTGATTATAATCAGTTCGTTTTCTGTATTTATGTTTCTATGAGATATGTTAATGATAAGTTACGTTCAGTTTAAGGTTTTGGATGAGAAAGTTTGAAAACTGGTCTAAATTTTGAGATTTTATTTCCAGAGTAGTTTGATATATTTCGGGTGGCTCTGTATGATGATTCTCTCTGTGCTGGTTTGCATGAGAGGCTTCTTAAAGGGAAGTGAAACAATGTGTGAGTGAGTGACTGCTGGAGCAGAAAAACCATCTGACAGAAACTCCTTAAAGGACAAAATCAGCTCTCACACAGTAAATGTGTCCAAGTGTCTGCTGGTCGACTGACAGCCGTGTGGTCCCTGTCCTCTAAGCTGATTGCTGTCTCCTAGGTGATGTCCGTCCCTCCCTGACGGTGCTGCCCCCCTCCAGTGAGGAGCTGGAGCAGGGGAAGGCCACGCTCATGTGTCTGGCCAACAAGGGCTTCCCCTCAGACTGGAGTCTGTCCTGGAAGGTGGACGGCAGCAGCAGCAGCAGCAGCAGCAGCAGCTGGGAGGAGAGCAGGAGCCCCGGGGTGCTGGAGAAGGACGGCCGCTACAGCTGGAGCAGCACCCTGAGGCTCTCTGCAGACCAGTGGAGGAAGGTGGGCTCTGTGACCTGTGAGGCCACCCAGGGCTCCCAGACTCCACTCTCTCAGACACTGAGGAGAGACCAGTGTTCCCAGTCCTGACCTGACTCACTGGGACTCTGCTACTGGTTTTACTCTGCTACTGCTCTCAATCTGCACTCTGTAACACTGTCTTAGTCTCTCTTCTTTGCTTGTCTTAATGTTGATGGTTCAAAGATATCGAAATAATAAAGATTTTATCAAATCAGCACTTTCTATGAGATTATTGTGAATGCATCATGTTTTATACTCTATCAGCTTTTCCATTTACTGT
>NW_024633072.1:0-803 GCF_008729295.1 Plectropomus leopardus
TTTTTGACATTCTGAAATATGAGGTTTTTTGGCTTTTTTTGACGTTTTTTCTAACTTTGTATGCTATTACGCCTCTTTACAAGCTATTCTATTCCATTTTTAGCTGTTTTTAGGAGCGGCCAAAATTTGACATTTTTCGACATACTATACTATTGCCTTGGTGTCCATTTTTTTGACATTCTGAAATATGAGTTTTTTTTGGCTTTTTTTGACGTTTATTCCCACTTTGTATTGTATTACGCCTCTTTACAAGCTATTCTATGCCATTTTTAGCTATTTTTAGGAGCGGCCAAAATTTGACTTTTTTCGACATACTATAATATTGCCTTGGTGTCCATTTTTTTGACATTCTGAAATATGAGGTTTTTTGGCTTTTTTGACGTTTATTCCCACTTTGTATGCTATTACGCGTCTCTAGAAGCTATTCTATGCCGTTTTTAGCTATTTTTAGGAGCGGCCAAAATTTGACTTTTTTCGACATACTATACTATTGCCTTGGTGTCCATTTTTTTGACATTCTGAAATATGAGGTTTTTTGGCTTTTTTTGTCTTTTATTCTAACTTTGTATGCTATTATGTGTGTCTAGAAGGTATTCTATGCCATTTTTAGCTGTTTGTAGGAGCGGCCAAAATTTGACATTTTTCGACATACTATACTATTGCCTTGGTGTCCATTTTTTTGACATTCTGAAATATGAGGTTTTTTGGCTTTTTTTGACGTTTATTCCCACTTTGTATGCTATTACGCGTCTCTATAAGCTATTCTATGCCGTTTTTAGCTATTTTTAGGAGCGGCCAAAATT
>NW_024633073.1:0-2194 GCF_008729295.1 Plectropomus leopardus
GGCAAGTTTTTGGCACAGCTTCCTTGACTTGTGTTACAGCTACAACTACCCCCTCCTCTGACCACTGTAATGGGCAGCTCTCTGGGCACTTCCCAAACCCCAATGACCCAAGCACTTATTACAACTGTGCTCATGGGATAGCCTACCTGCAAAGTTGCCCAGAAGGGCAAGTTTTTGGCACAGCTTCCTTGACTTGTGTTATAGCTACAACTACCCCCTCCTCTGACCACTGTAATGGGCAGCTCTCTGGGCACTTCCCCAACCCTGATGACCAAGCACTTATTACAACTGTGCTCATGGGATAGCCTACCTGCAAAGTTGCCCAGGAGGACAAGTTTTTGGCACAGCTTCCTTGACTTGCGTTACAGCTACAACTACCCCCTCCTCTGACCACTGTAATGGGCAGCTCTCTGGCACTTCCCCAACCCCGATGACCCAAGCACTTATTACAACTGTGCTCATGGGATAGCCTACCTGCAAAGTTGCCCAGAAGGGCAAGTTTTTGGCACAGCTTCCTTGACTTGCGTTACAGCTACAACTACCCCCTCCTCTGACCACTGTAATGGGCAGCTCTCTGGGCACTTCCCCAACCCTGATGACCCAAGCACGTATTACAACTGTGCTCATGGGATAGCCTACCTGCAAAGTTGCCCAGAAGGGCAAGTTTTTGGCACAGCTTCCTTGACTTGTGTTATAGCTACAACGACACCCTCCTCTGACCACTGTAATGGGCAGCTCTCTGGGCACTTCCCCAACCCTGATGACCCAAGCATGTATTACAACTGTGCTCATGGGATAGCCTACCTGCAAAGTTGCCCAGAAAAACAGGCAAGTTTTTGGCAACAGCTTCCTTGACTTGTGTTATAGCTAGGGCAAGTTTTTGGCACAGCTTCCTTGACTTGTGTTATAGCTACAACTACCCCCTCCTCTGACCACTGTAATGGGCAGCTCTCTGGGCACTTCCCAAACCCTGATGACCCAAGCACTTTTTACAACTGTGCTCATGGGATAGCCTACCTGCAAAGTTGCCCAGGAGGACAAGTTTTTGGCACAGCTTCCTTGACTTGCGTTCCAGCTACAACTACCCCTTCCTCTGACCACTGTAATGGGCAGCTCTCTGGGCACTTCCCCAACCCTGATGACCCAAGCACGTATTACAACTGTGCTCATGGGATAGCCTACCTGCAAAGTTGCCCAGAAGGGCAAGTTTTTGGCACAGCTTCCTTGACTTGTGTTACAGCTACAACTACCCCCTCCTCTGACCACTGTAATGGGCAGCTCTCTGGGCACTTCCCAAACCCCAATGACCCAACCACTTATTACAACTGTGCTCATGGGATAGCCTACCTGCAAAGTTGCCCAGAAGGGCAAGTTTTTGGCACAGCTTCCTTGACTTGTGTTGCAGTTACAACTGCCACCCCTTCTGACCACTGTAATGGACAGCTCTCTGGGCACTTCCCCAACCCTGATGAGCCAAGCACGTATTACACAACTGTGCTCATCATGGGATAGCCTACCTGCAAAGTTGCCCAGAAGGGCAAGTTTTTGGCACAGCTTCCTTGACTTGTGTTATAGCTACAACTACACCCTCCTCTGACCACTGTAATGGGCAGCTCTCTGGGCACTTCCCCAACCCTGATGACTCAAGCACGTATTACAACTGTGCCCATGGGATAGCCTACCTGCAAAGTTGCCCAGAAGGGCAAGTTTTTGGCACAGCTTCCTTGACTTGTGTTATAGCTACAACTACACCCTCATCTGACCACTGTAATGGGCAGCTCTCTGGGCACTTCCCCAACCCTGATGACCCAAGCACTTATTACAACTGTGCTCATGGGATAGCCTACCTGCAAAGTTGCCCAGGAGGACAAGTTTTTGGCACAGCTTCCTTGACTTGCGTTCCAGCTACAACTACCCCCTCCTCTGACCACTGTAATGGACAGCTCTCTGGGCACTTCCCAAACCCCAATGACCCAACCACTTATTACAACTGTGCTCATGGGATAGCCTACCTGCAAAGTTGCCCAGAAGGGCAAGTTTTTGGCACAGCTTCCTTGACTTGTGTTGCAGTTACAACTGCCACCCCTTCTGACCACTGTAATGGACAGCTCTCTGGGCACTTCCCCAACCCTGATGAGCCAAGCACGTATTACAACTGTGCTCATGGGATAGCCTACCTGCAAAGTTGCCCAGA
>NW_024633074.1:0-974 GCF_008729295.1 Plectropomus leopardus
CAGCATAAAATAGCGTGCTGAAACACGCCGTAGCATTAAAACGTGCAGAAATGGCCAAAAACACCATCATTTTGAATGTCGAAAAAATGACCAAAAGGCAAGGCTATAGTATGGCAAAAATGTCAAAAAGTGACATGTCACAAAAACAGCTTTAAACACCTCAAAACAGCATAAAATAGCGTGCTGAAACACGCCGTAGCATTAAAACATGCAAAAATGGCCAAAAACACCATCATTTAGAATGTCGAAAAAATGACCAAAGAAGCAAGGCTATAGTATGGCAAAAATGTCAAAAAGTGACATGTCACAAAAACAGCTTTAAACACCTCAAAACAGCATAAAGTAGCGTGCTGAAACACGTCGTAGCATTAAAACGTGCAAAAATGGCCACAAACACCATAATTTTGAATGTCGAAAAAATGACCAAAGAAGCAAGGCTATAGTATGGCAAAAATGTCAAAAAGTGACGTGTCACAAAAACAGCTTTAAACACCTCAAAACAGCATAAAATAGCGTGCTGACACACAGTAGCATTAAAATATGCAAAAATGGCCAAAAACACCATAATTTTGAACGTCGAAAAAATGACCAAAGAAGCAAGGCTATAGTATGGCAAAAATGTCAAAAAGTGACATGTCACAAAAACAGCTTTAAACACCTCAAAACAGCATAAAATAGCGTGCTGAAACACGCCGTAGCATTAAAACGTGCAGAAATGGCCAAAAACACCATCATTTTGAATGTCGAAAAAATGACCAAAAGGCAAGGCTATAGTATGGCAAAAATGTCAAAAAGTGACATGTCACAAAAACAGCTTTAAACACCTCAAAACAGCATAAAATAGCGTGCTGAAACACGCCGTAGCATTAAAACATGCAAAAATGGCCAAAAACACCATCATTTAGAATGTCGAAAAAATGACCAAAGAAGCAAGGCTATAGTATGGCAAAAATGTCAAAAAGTGACATGTCACA
>NW_024633076.1:0-3695 GCF_008729295.1 Plectropomus leopardus
CAGTATCACATCCGCAGAAGAAACTTGAGCCTACGGAAGCCGTGAGGTTCCAATTGCTCCTCTGTTTTTTCTGCTTCGTTACGCTTCCTCCGCGTCTGGTTCCTCCCCGGGACAAGCGAAGAGTCAGAGTGCACGGGGAGAGAGACAGATCCAAGTGTCTGAGATTAAAATCAATAAAGTTTTCCACACCCTCGGGGAGGTTTGTGAAATCTCAGCGTCAAATCTGGACTTTAAACGGAGAGAAAATCAGCACAGACGGGGCGGAGTTTCGGGAGTTTGGCCGGAGTGCGGTCGATTTTCTGCGGTTGACAGCAACCGGTGAGTTTACATTTGCTCATTCAACTCAGCCAATCACTCAGTCTTACATACGACTTGCTTATTTTACAGTAGTTTGGTTGCTATTGCTTTTATTTTAAGCAGAGGAAGCGGTCAGACTGAGCGGCTTCTCATATATAACTGTTGGGGAGACACACTTTTAGTCTGTTTAAAGTATAAAAAATAAAGTACAAAAGGCAGGAGATCCATATCCTTGTGTAAAGTGGAATTTGTATCTTGCTTTCTTTTTTTTTTTTTTTTAAATTTAAACCAAAGCAATGACAGTCTATTTTACAATGTATCTATAGTGGTGTAATAACACATGATGTTCATAGAAAATAGGGGGGAACAGATTATTGGCCTTGTGGATTATCGATATTTGGCATTTAGCTGATTATCTGTTTTATTTTAACAATATAAAATTAACTAATTAACAAGTGCAAATAACGTGTCAGCTTGGGAGGACCTTTTTATGGAAAACCTCAGGGAGCTATATTTATTCATCTTTTATTTCAATTTTCACTTGACTTTATTATAAAACAGTTGCTGGGAGCTTTCTGTATATGATGTTGAAAGTTTCAGTTTTTATTAAACATTTAAACAAAGTTATGTGTTGGAGTTTGTTCCATCATCCATTTGTTTTATCATAAATGCATATCGGTTCAAAATATCGGTTATCAGTCTCATTAACTCCTAATAATCTGTATTGGCATCGGCCCTAAAAAAAGCAATATCAGTCGACCCCTAACTTTGATGCTTATGTAGGAAGATAAAGTATAAACGAGGTTTTATTGAGGGAGTTTTGATCTTCAGGTTTCTAAAATCCTGACTGTTGCCACCACACACCAGTGTATAAATCTGTGACTGTGATTCTTGAGTCCAGACTGCAGCTACACTGAAGCAGTCATTGATGCAGTGAACAGGCTTCATCTGAGAGTCCTGAGGCCGGTTTTGGTCCAGTCTGTAGAGCTGAGTCCTGTCAACAGCTCAGCTGGGACTCCAGGTTGCCAGGTTGGTGATTTGAATCGTCCAAATGTTGACACAGGAGTGAGGCAGCTGTTTGAATAACAGGATAAGGTGTTGGAGTGTGGGTGTGCAGCTGCTGGGCAGTGTGTTTACGCTTCATTCACTGCCAGAGCCATAATCAGTGAAGTGACTGTAGTGGGAGTGTGTGTGTGTGTGTGTGTGTGTGTGTGTGTGTGCATATACAATGCAAACATGTGTGTGTGTCTGTGTGTTTCTGTGTCAGTGAGTGAAAGGGGGTTGAGTATGATGTGTGTGTTTTTGTGTGTGTCGGCTTCATCACTCCTTCCAGGAAGTCCTCAGCAGAATTTCCTTTTATAGAAGCCAAATACAAAAGGCTTGCTGTCCACTTCCTGTAAACAGCTCGGCGGCTGAGTTTGCAGCGTTCTGGTTGGCTGGCCGGTTCCTGTGACCCTCTGGGGCTCGGGGAGTTCCAGGATGAGGAAGTGGGCTTCCCTTGGCGGCGGCCAGCCACAGGGAATAGAAAGTGCCCTGATGCAGCGAGGGAACAGAGAAAGAGGAATAGAAATAAAGGGCAGAGAGATGGCGATGATGGAAAGAAAGATTCTGTGAATTGAGAACAGATGAGAGATGCAGTTGGACGCCATCTGGACATGAAATAGTTTGTGTGGTAACCAAGCATGCAGTTTGAGGGAATAAATTAGAAAAAAGGCACAGACAGGAATGTGAAGGAAAAGTTCAGCCTGCAATTGAAGAGGGAACATTTCCACATCAACAGAGCTGAAACAATTATTCAGTCGACAGAAAAATAACAACAGTTTTGACAACTGATGAATCATTTGACTTTTTTTTTTTTAGCAAAAATGCCAAACAAATGGGAGTGTTGGCTACTCTTCTCTGTTACACATTGTAAAAAAGAAACAAGTTGTTCTAACATATATAATAATATAATATAATTTTGAGTTGACTCCGTTTAAGAGGACAAAGTGAATCTTTACAAAACGACCTTAACGTGTCTTCTCATATTCAGTCAACTTTAAATTCTTCGGCAGCTGAGAGGCTAACTTTTTTTTTAAGTTAAAGTAAATAGTTTCTTTTTAAAATGCAGTATTATAAAAAATGATCTCTGCAAGACAAAAAGGCATTATGGATTCATTCAATGTTTTGTCAAAAGTTTGTTATTTGGCTAACTCTCAAAAAAAAAACCTCAAAGCTTTATGCAACATATTTTCATTTATGACAAAGAAAAGCACCATATTTAAGAAGTAGGAATGCAGCAAATGTTTGGCTTTTTTTGTATAAACGTCCAATATTATTTTCATTATCAGGTTCATACTTGCAATTTGGGCTTCTACTACAACACGTTTTTATGCCTTAATATTCAAAAACATAATTTTTCTCATACTGTCTCCCTGAGTACACCTGTATTCACCCTGGGGTGGTTGTGGTTCAGGAGGTAGAGCAGGTGGAGGTATCCTTGGGCCCCACATTGCTCCCTTGCTTTGAGTGCACGTGAATGTCTAAAGGCCCAGACGCACCAAGGCGATATTCGAGAACTAGCAGTGACAAAAGCATCACATCACCTGTGTCTCAGCCTATGGATTTTGCACATCGCAAAGATTACAACAGAAGACCATCTTGACGCTAGTTAGCCAGTTAGCTCAACACAATCCAATGTCAAGAGAACAACGCATATTAACCCTGCAACACAAACCACCAGGAAAAGGTTATGTGCAGCCTTATTTCTTGGCCTGGTCGGTAACCTTCTGGTTTCTCTGTATCAAGCTCCAGCCAAGTTATAATCCTGCACAAAAATCTCTGAAAGTTCTGAATTGTCTCTTTTAGTTTATTCATATTTTTCTTGCAATGATTTCAGGTTTAGTCAGAAAAGTGCATTCCCAAACATGTCAAACTATTTCTTTAAATCATTCATAAATGATCAGAAGTCTCTGCTGGCAAGTCAGCTAATGAAGTCATGCCAGTAGCACAATGCGTGTGTGTGTGTGGCGTGTGTGTGTGTGTGTGTGTGTGTGTGTGTGTGTGTGTGTGTGTGTGTGTGTGTGTGTGTGTCGTGTGTGCGTGTGTGTGTGTGGCGTGTGTGTGTGTGTGTGTGTGTGTGTGTGTGTGTGTGTGTGTGTGTGTGTGTGTGTGTGTCTGTGTGTCTGTGTGCAGTTATACAAACACATGTAGCCTGCAGTGCTGATGTGCACCTGCCTGCTCCGCTCAAAGTTTTTTTTCTCTGCTGCGCTCAGTACGTTTAGCTCGAAGCGACATAAAAGATGTTCGAGTGCTCACAAAATAGCCCCTGTTAGTGCGGGGAGTGTGTATTTTGGAGAATGAGGAGGAGCCGTGTGTGTGTGTGTGTGTGTGTGTGTGTGTGTGTGAGATGAACAGGG
>NW_024633077.1:0-908 GCF_008729295.1 Plectropomus leopardus
ATGCTGTTTTTGGCCATTTTTGCAACAAACTATACTATGGCGTGTTTCGGTACGATATTTTATGCTGTTTTGCTGTGTTTTCAGTTGTTTTTGGGACATGTCATTTTTTGACATTTTTGCCTTACTATAGCCTTGCCTTTTCGTTCATTTTTTTGACGTGCATTTTTATGCAGTTTTTCGCAGTTTTTACAACAAACTATGCTACGGCGTGTCTCGGCACGCTATTTTATGCTGTTTTGCTGTGTTTTCAGTTGTTTTTGGGACATGTCATTTTTGACATTTTTTTTGCCTTACTATAGCCTTGCCTTTTTGTTGATTTTTTTCACTTGCATTATTATGCTGTTTTTGGCCATTTTTGCAACAAACTATGCTATGGCGTGTTTCGGCACGCTATTTTGTGCTGTTTTGAGTTGTTTTCAGTCTTTTTTGAGACATGTAATTTTTTGATTTTTTTGCCTTACTATAGCCTTGCCTTTTCAGTTGATTTTTTTCACATGCATTATTATGCTGTTTTTTGGCCATTATTGCAACAAACTATGCTATGGCGTGTTTCGGCACGCTATTTTATGCTGTTTTGAGTTGTTTTCAGTCTTTTTTGAGACATGTCATTTTTTGATATTTTTGCCTTACTATAGCCTTGCCTTTTTATTGATTTTTTTCACTTGCATTATTATGCTGTTTTTGGCCATTTTTGCAACAAACTATGCTATGGCGTGTTTCAGTACGCTATTTTATGCTGTTTTGCTGTGTTTTCAGTTGTTTTTGGGACATGTCATTTTTTGACATTTTTGCCTTACTACAGCCTTGCTTTTTCGTTCATTTTTTTGACGTGCATTTTTATGCAGTTTTTCGCAGTTTTTACAACAAACTATGCTATGGCGTGTTTCGGCACGCTATTTTATGCTGTT
>NW_024633078.1:0-854 GCF_008729295.1 Plectropomus leopardus
TTTAAGACATGTCATTTTTTGACATTTTTGCCATACTATAGCCTTGCTTTTTTGGCCATTTTTTCAACATGCCATTTTATGGTGTTTTTGGCCGTTTTTGTAACAGTCTATGCTATTGTGTCTCTCGGCAGGCTATTTAATGCAGTTTTCAGCTGTTTTTAGCAGCTTTGGGACATGTCATTTTTTGACATTTTTGCCATACTATAGCCTTGCTCTTTGGTTCATTTTTTCGACATGCCATATTATGGTGTTTTTGGTCGTTTTTGGACAGTCTAAGCTATGGCGTGTCTCAGAACGTGATTGTATGTACCTTGAAGCTGTTTTCGGCTGTTTTTAAGACATGTCATTTTTTGACATTTTTGCCATACTATAGCCTTGCTTTTTTGGTCATTTTTTGACATTTTTGCCATACTATAGCCTTGCTTTTTTGGTCATTTTTTCAACATGCCATTTTATGGTGTTTTTTGCTGTTTTTGTAACAGTCTATGCTATTGTGTGTCTTGACAGGCTATTTAATGCAGTTTTCGGCTGTTTTCGGCTGTTTTTAAAACATGTCATTTTTTGACATTTTTACCATACTATAGCCTTGCTTTTTTGGTCATTTTTTTCAATATGCCATTTTATGGTGTTTTGGACCGTTTTTGTAACTGTCTATGCTATTGTGTGTCTCGACAGGCTATTTAATGCAGTTTTAGGATGTTTTTAGCAGCTTTTAAGACGTGTCATTTTTTGACATTTTTGCCATACTATAGCCTTGCTTTTTTGGTCATTTTTTTGACATGCCATTTTATGGTGTTTTTTGCCGTTTTTATAACAGTCTATGCTATTGTGTGTCTCGGCAGGCTATTGTATGC
>NW_024633079.1:0-657 GCF_008729295.1 Plectropomus leopardus
TTGGGACATGTCATTTTTTGACATTTTTGCCATACTATAGCCTTGCTTTTTGGGTCATTTTTTTGACGTGCTATATTTTGTTGTTTTTGGCAGTTTTTGCAGGTTTTAATGATATGGCGTTTCTCAGCACGCTATTTCATGCTGTTTTGAGGTGTTTAAAGCTGTTTTTGGGAAATGCCATTTTTTGACATTTTTGCCATACTATAGCCTTGCTTTTTGGGTCAATTTATCAACATGCTATATTTTGGTGTTTTTGGCCGTTTTTGCAGGTTTTAATGCCATGGCGTAACTCAGGACGCTATTTCATGCTGTTTTGAGGTGTTTAAAGCTGTTTTTGGGACATGCCATTTTTTGCCATTTTTGCCATACTATAGCCTTGCTTTTTGGGTCATTTTTTTGACATGCTATATTTTGGTATTTTTTGGCAGTTTTTGCAGGTTTTAATGCCATGGCGTAACTCAGGACGCTATTTCATGCTGTTTTGAGGTATTTAAAGCACTTTTTGGGACACACCATTTTTTGACATTTCTGCCATACTATAGCCTTGCTTTTTGGGTCATTTTTTTGACGTGCTATATTTTGGTGTTTTTGGCAGTTTTGCAGGTTTTAATGCCATGGCGTTTCTCAGTACGCTATTTTATGCTGTTTTGAGGTGTT
>NW_024633080.1:0-895 GCF_008729295.1 Plectropomus leopardus
TGTTTTAAACTGTTTTTGGGACATGTCATATTTTGACAGTTTTCCATGCTATAGCCTTGCCTTTTCGCTCATTTTTTCAACATGCTATTTCATGGTGTTTTTGTTTGTTTTTGCAACTTTCTTTGCTGTGGCGAGTCTCAGCACGCTATTTTATGCTGTTTTGGGGTGTTTTCAGCTGTTTTTGGGACATGTCATATTTTGACATTTTTCCATACTATAGCCTTGCCTTTTTGGTCATTTTTTCAACATGCTATTTCATCGTGTTTTTGTCCGTTTTTGCAATTTCCTTTGCTATGGCGAGTCTCGNGAGACACGCCATTTTATGCTGTTTTGAGGTGTTTTCAGCTGTTTTTGGGACATGCCATATTTTGACATTTTTCCATACTATAGCCTTGCCTTTTCGCTAATTTTTTCAACATACTGTTTCATGGTGTTTTTGCCTGTTATTGCAACTTTCTTTGCTATGGTGAGTCTCAGCACGCTATTTCATGCTGTTTTGAGGTGTTTTCAGCTGTTTTTGGGACATGTCATATTTTGACATTTTTCCATACTATAGCCTTGCCTCTTTGGTCATTTTTTGAACATGCTATTTCATGGTGTTCTTGTCAGTTTCCGCAACTTTCTTTGCTATGGCGTGTGTTAACACGCTATTTTATGCTGTTTTGAGGTGTTTTCAGCTGTTTTTGGGACATGCCATATTTTGACATTTTCCATACTATAGCCTTGCCTTTTCGCTCATTTTTTCAACATGCTATTTCATGGTGTTTTTGTTTGTTTCTGCAACTTTCTTTGCTATGGCGTGTCTCAGCACGCTATTTCATGCTGTTGTGGGGTGTTTTCAGCTGTTTTTGGGACATGTCATATTTTGACATTTTTCCATACTATAGCCTTGCCC
>NW_024633081.1:0-798 GCF_008729295.1 Plectropomus leopardus
GCATTTCCATGGTGTTTTTGGACTTTCTAGAAAAAATCTATGCTATGTTGTGTCTTGGCACACGTTTTTATGCTGTTTTGAGGTGTTTTCAGCTGTTTTTGGGACATGTCACATTTTGACATTTTTGCCATACTATAGCCTTGCCTTTTTGGTCATTTTTTCAACATGCATTTTTTTGGTGCTTTTGGACGTTTTTGCAAAATTCGATGCTATGGTGTGTCTTGGCACACTTTTTTATGCTGTTTTGAGGTTTTTTCAGCTGTTTTTAGGACATGCCACATTTTGACATTTTTGTCATACTATAGCCTTGCCTTTTTGGTCATTTTTTCAACATGCATTGTTTTGGTTATTTTGGACGTTTTTGCAAAATTCTATGCTATGGTGTGTCTTGGCACACTTTTTTATGCTGTTTTGAGGTGTTTTCAGCTGTTTTTAGGACATGTCACATTTTGACATTTTTGCCATACTATAGCCTTGCCTTTTTGGTCATTTTTTCAACTTGTATTTCCATGGTGTTTTTGGACTTTCTAGAAAAAAACTATGCTATGGTGTGTCTTGGCACACTATTTTATGCTGTTTTGAGGTGTTTTCAGCTGTTTTTAGGACTTGCCACATTTTGACATTTTTGCCATACTATAGCCTTGCCTTTTTGGTCATTTTTTCACCATGCATTTTTATGGTGTTCTTTACTGTTTTTGCAACATACTATGCTATGGCATGTCCTGGCATTCTTTTTTATACTGTTTTGAGGTGTTTTCAGCTGTTTTTAGGACATGTCACGTTTTGACAATTTTGCCA
>NW_024633082.1:0-362 GCF_008729295.1 Plectropomus leopardus
ACTGAAGAGCTCCATCTGTCTCTCTCTATCACACACACACACACACAAACACACACACACACACACACTTAGACACATACACATCATCCCGCCCGACGTTTTCTTCCTCAATTTTTCCAGTACAGTACAACTCAGGTGGGCAAACTGTGCTCCAGACTGCCTCTGTGTGTGTGTGTGTGTGTGTGTGTGTGTGTGTGTGTGTGTGTGTGTGTGTGTGTGTGTGTGTGTGTGTCTCAGCCCAGGTTCATATCTGCATGTCTGACATGTATATTTACACTTTTTTCCCCCCTCTTTTTGGAAACTCGAGTGTGTCGCCGTGTGTTTTCGGGGAAATACTGTTGGGGTGCATGTGTGTGTGTGTT
>NW_024633083.1:0-410 GCF_008729295.1 Plectropomus leopardus
TCACAATACTTTGTGAACGAATTTTTTAACAATATAAAGACCTACATTTGTAGCTTTGAAAAATGCTGGCCAAATCTGTGGGACGTTTACCAAGCCAGGATGAGGTGGTGCGAAGTGTCAAGCCAGCTGTATTTCGGATAAATGCACGTTCATAACTTTCATGAACAGACCACATGTGTCGATCAGCACGTTCCCTTTAGCTCGCTCATTCATTCATTCATTCATTCATTCATTCATTCATTCATTCATTCATTCATTCAATGCAGGACTACAAAGTATGAAAAATCATTTTACAACCAATGGCAGACATAAATAAGAATATGTTGACCTACCCTCCACTGAGTCTGTCTCCTGAAGGACGCCTGGCGCCGGCACAAAGGCTGGTGCAGCTGCTGTGGGGGGAGCAGCCA
>NW_024633084.1:0-889 GCF_008729295.1 Plectropomus leopardus
CTGAGGAACGGTCAAATTTTGACTTTTTTCGCCATACTATACTATTGCCTTTTTGGCCAATTTTGGACATGGTAAAATATGAGGTCTTTGGGCTTTTTTTGGTCTTTATTCCTACTTTGCATACCATGACGCGTCTCTACAAGCTATTCTGTGTCATCTTCAGCCATTTTTAGGAGCGGTCAAATTTTGAATTTTTTCGCCGTACTATACTATTGCCTTTTTAGCCAATTTTTTGACATGGTAAAATATGAGGTTTATTTGTTTTTTTGGCCTTTATTCCCACTTTGCACACCATGACGCATCTCTACAAGCTATTCTATGTCGTTTTCAGCCATTTTTTAGGAGCGGTGAAATTTTGATTTTTTTCGCCATACTATACTATTGCCTTTTTGGCCAATTTTTGGACATGCCAAAATATGAGGTTTATTTGTTTTTTTGGCCTTTATTCCCACTTTGCACACCATGACGCGTCTCTACAAGCTATTCTATGTGGTTTTCAGCCATTTTTAGGAGCGGTGAAATTTTGACTTTTTTCGCCATACTATACTATTGCCTTTTTGTCCGATTTTTGGACATGCTAAAATATGAGATTTTTGGACTTTTTTGGCCCTCATTCCTACTTTGCATACCATGATGTGTTTCTACAAGCTATTCTATGTCGTTTTCAGCCATTTTTTAGGAGCGGTGAAATTTAGACTTTTTTCGCCATACTATACTATGGCCTTTTTGGCAAATTTTTTGACATGTTAAAATATGAGGTTTATTGGTTTTCTTGGCCTTAATTCCCACTTTACATACCATGACACATTTCTACAAGTTATTCTATGTAGTTTTCAGCCATTCTGAGGAACGGTCAAATTTTGACTTTTTTCGCCATACTATACTATTG
>NW_024633085.1:0-770 GCF_008729295.1 Plectropomus leopardus
TTTTTTCTTTTGGTCATTTTTTGGACATGTCATATTTTTGAGATTTTTTACGTTTAAACAAAATTCGTTGCCATGGCGTGTTTCGGCACGCTATTTTATGCAGGTTTTAGCAGTTTTCAGCAGTTTTTGGGAAATGACATTTTTTGCACTTTTGCCTTACTATAGTCTTGCTTTTTTTCTTTTGGTCATTTTTTGGACATGTCATATTTTTGAGATTTTGAAGGTTTTAACATAAATCTCTGCCATGGCGTGTTTCGGCACGCTTTTTTATGCAGGTTTTAGCACTTTTCAGCAGTTTTTGGGAAATGACATTTTTTGCCATTTTCGCCTTACTATAGTCTTGCTTTTTTTCTTTTGGTCATTTTTTGGACGTCATATTTTTGAGATTTTGAAGGTTTTAACATAAATCTCTGCCATGGCGTGTTTCGGCATGCTTTTTTATGCAGGTTTTAGCAGTTTTCAGCAGTTTTTGGGAAATGCCATTTTTTGGCATTTTTGCCTTACTATAGTCTTGCTTTTTTTCTTTTTGTCATTTTTTGGACATGTCATATTTTTGAGATTTTGTACGTTTAACCAAAATTCGTTGCCATGGCGTGTTTCGGCACGCTATTTTATGCAGGTTTTAGCAGTTTTCCACAGTTTTTGGGAAATGACATTTTTCGCCATTTTCGCCTTACTATAGTCTTGCTTTTTTTCTTTTGGTCATTTTTTGGACATGTCATATTTTTGAGATTTTGAAGGTTTTAACATAAATCTCTGCCATGGCGTGT
>NW_024633086.1:0-10860 GCF_008729295.1 Plectropomus leopardus
TGCAGAGAAAAACCACAGCATAGGATGTTGCAAAAATGGCCAAAAACACCAATATTTGGCATGTTGAAAAATGACCCAAAAAGCAAGGCTATAGTAAGGCAAAAATGTCAAAAAATGACATGTCCCGAAAACAGCTTAAAACAACTGTAAACTGCATAAAAGATTATGCAGAGGCACGCCACAGTATAGGATTTTGCAAAAATGACCAAAAACACCATAATATGGCATGTTGGAAAAATGACCCAAAAAGCAAGGCTATAGTAAGGGAAAAATGTCAAAAAATGACATGTCCCAAAAACAGCTTAAAACAACTATAAACTACATAAAAGAGCATGCACAGACACCCCACAACATATGATGTTGCAAAAATGGCCAAAAACACAATAATTTGGCATGTTGAAAAAATGACACAAAAAGCAAGGCTATAGTAAGGCAAAAATGTCAAAAATGACATGTCCCAAAAACAGCTGAAAACACATTAAAAACACATAAAATAGCCTGCCAAAACACGCCATAGCATAGAAAGTTGCAAAAAAGGCCAAAAAAACCATAATTTGGCATGTTGAAAAAATGACCAAAAAAAAGCAAGGCTATAGTAAGGCAAAAATGTCAAAAAATGACATGTCCCAAAAAACAGCTGAAAACACATTAAAAACAGCATAAAATAGCCTTGCCAAACACACGCCATAGCATAAGAAAGATGCAAAAAAAAAAAACAAAAAACCATAATAATGGCATGTTGAAAAAAATGACCAAAAAAGCAAGGCTATAGTATGGCAAAAATGTCAAAAATGACATGTCCCAAAAACAGCTGAAAACACCTTAAAAACACATAAAATAGCCTGCCAAAACACGCCATAGCAAAGAAAAAAAAAAGGCCAAAAAAAAAAAAAAATATGGCATGTTGAAAAAAAATGACCAAAAAAGCAAGGCTATAGTATGGCAAAAATGTCAAAATATGACATGTCCCAAAAACAGCTGAAAAACACATCAAAACAACATAAAATAGCGTGCCAAGACACGCCATAGCATAGAAAAAGTTGCAAAAAGGCCAAAAACACCATAATTTGCATGTTGAAAAAATGACCAAAAAAAAAAAGCAAGGCTATAGTAAGGCAAAAATGTCAAAAAATGACATGTCCCAAAAACAGCTGAAAAACACTTAAAACACAGCTAAAATAGCCTGCTGCCAAAACACGCCATAGCATAGAAAGTTGCAAAAAAGGCCAAAAAACACCAAAATTTGCATGTTGAAAAAAATGACCAAAAAAAGCAAGGCTATAGTAAGGCAAAAATGTCAAAAAATGACATGTCCCAAAAACAGCTGAAAACACATTAAAACTGCATTAAAATAGCCTGCCAAACACACCCATAGCAAAGAAAGTTGCAAAAAAACGGGCCAAAAAAATCAATAATAATGCATGTTGAAAAAAATGACCAAAAAAAAAAAAGGCTATAGTAAGGCAAAAAAAAATGTCAAAAAATGACATGTCCCAAAAACAGCTGAAAACACACTTAAAACACATAAAAAAGCCTGCCAAACACGCCATAGCAAAAAAAGTTGCAAAAAAAAAGGCCAAAAACAAAAATAATGCATGTTGAAAAAAAAAAACCAAAAAAAAAATGCAAGGCTATAGTAAGGCAAAAATGTCAAAAAAAATGTTGACATGTCCAAAAAACAGCTGAAAACACTTGAAAACACAAAAAAAAGCATGCCAAAACACGCCATAGCAAAAAAAGTTGCAAAAAACAAAAAAAAAAAACACAAAAAAGCATGTTGAAAAAAATGACCAAAAAGCAAGGCATAGTAAAAAAAGCAAAAATGTCAAAAAAAAAAAAATGAAAAAAAAAGGCAAAAATGTCAAAAAAAAATGACATGTCCCAAAAATGAAAAAAAAAAACAGCATAAAAAAGCTGCAAAAACGCCATGCAAAAAAGAAAGCAAAAATGGCAAAAAATAATTTGCATGTTGAAAAAAATGACCAAAAAAGCAAAAAAGTAAGGCTATAGTAAAAATGCAAAAAAGCAAGGCTATAGTCAAAAATGTCAAAAATGACATGTCCCAAAAAGCTGAAAACACAAAAAACATAAAATAGCCTGCCAAAACACCATAGCAAAAAAAAGTTGCAAAAAAACCAAAAAACAATAATAATGCATGTTGAAAAAAATGACCAAAAAAGCAAGGCTATAGTAAGGCAAAAATGTCAAAAAATGACATGTCCCAAAAACAGCTGAAAAACACTGAAAAAACAGCACTAAAAAAATAGCCTGCCAAAACACCACCATAGCAAAGAAAGTTGCAAAAAAAAAAAAAAAAAACCAATAATAATGCATGTTGAAAAAAAAAACCAAAAAAAAAGCAAGGCTATAGTAAGGCAAAAATGTCAAAAAATGACATGTCCCCAAAAACAGCTGAAAAACACACTTTAACACTTATAAATAGCGTGCCAACACCATAGCAAAGAAAATTGCAAAAAAAAAGGCCAAAAAAAACCATAAAAATGCATGTTGAAAAAAATGACCCAAAAAAAGCAAGGCTATAGTAAGGCAAAAATGTCAAAAAATGACATGTCCCAAAAACAGCTGAAAACACATTAAAACAGCATTAAAAAGCCTGCCAAAACACATGCCATAGCAAAGAAAGATGCAAAAAAAAAACAACCAAAAACACAAAATTTTGCATGTTGAAAAAAAAAACCAAAAAAGCAAGGCTATAGTAAGGCAAAAATGTCAAAAAATGACATGTCCCAAAAACAGCTGAAAAAACACTTAAAAACAGCATTAAAATAGCCTGCAAAAACACGCCATAGCATAGAAAAAAGTTGCAAAAAAAAGCAAAAAAAAACAAAAATAATTGGCATGTTGAAAAAAATGAAAAAAAAAAAGGCTATAGTAAGGCAAAAAATGTCAAAAAAAAATGACATGTCCCAAAAAACAGCTGAAAACACTTTAAACAGCATTAAAATAGCGTGCCAAGACATGCCATAGCAAAGAAAGTTGCAAAAAAACCAAAAAAACACATAATAATTTGCATGTTGAAAAAAATGACCAAAAAAGCAAGGCTATAGTATGGCAAAAAAATCAAAAAATGACATGTCCCAAAAACAGCTGAAAACACACTTAAAAACAGCATAAAATAGCGTGCCAAACAACCATAGCATAAAAAGTTGCAAAAAAGGCCAAAAACACCAAAAAAAAATGTGAAAAAAATGACCAAAAAAAAAGCAAAAAGGCTATAGTAAGGCAAAAATGTCAAAATTTGACATGTCCCAAAAAAGCTGAAAACACACTGAAAAAGCATAAAAATAGCTGTAGCAAAACACGCCATAGCATAGAAAAAGTTGCAAAAAAAAAAGGCCAAAAAAACCATAAAAAATTGGCATGTTGAAAAAATGACCAAAAAAAAAAGGCTATAGTATGGCAAAAATGTCAAAAAATGACATGTCCCAAAAAAAAGCTGAAAAACACATTAAAACAGCATAAATAGCCTGCCAGACACGCCATAGCATAAAAAAGTTGCAAAAAAAGCCAAAAAACATAATTTTGCATGTTGAAAAAAAAACCAAAAAAAGCAAGGCTATAGTATGGCAAAAATGTCAAAAAATGACATGTCCCAAAAAACAGCTGAAAACACTTAAAACAGCTTAAAATAGCGCCAAAAACACGCCATAGCATAAAAAAATGTTGCAAAAAACGCAAAAAAAAAAAAAAATTTGGCATGTTGAAAAAAAATGACCAAAAAAAAAAGGCTATAGTAAGGCAAAAATGTCAAAAAATGACATGTCCCAAAAAACAGCTGAAAACACTTAAAAACATAAAAAAGCCTGCCAAGACAACACGCCATAGCATAGAAAAAAATGCAAAAAAAAACCAAAAACAAAAAATTGGCATGTTGAAAAAAAAACCAAAAAAAAAAGGCTATAGTATGGCAAAAAAATGTCAAAAAATGACATGTCCCAAAAAAACTGAAAAACAGCTGAAAACACACTCAAAGCATAAAATAGCCTGCCAAAACAAACACAGCCATAGCATAGAAAAATGCAAAAAAAGGCCAAAAAACACCATAATTTGCATGTTGAAAAAAATGACCAAAAAAAAAAGGCTATAGTATGGCAAAAATGTCAAAAAATGACATGTCCCAAAAACAGCTGAAAAAACACACATTAAACAGCATTAAAAGCCTGCCAAACACACCATAGCAAAAAAAAATTGCAAAAAAAGGCCAAAAAACAAAAAAATGCATGTTGAAAAAAAAAAATGACCAAAAAAGCAAGGCTATAGTAAGGCAAAAAAAAATGTCAAAAAATGACATGTCCCAAAAAAAAAGCTGAAAACACAAAAACTTAAAACACAAAAAGCAGTGCAAAACACACGCATAGCATAGAAAGTTGCAAAAAAAAAGCAAAAAAACACAAAATTTGCATGCATGTTGAAAAAATGAAAAAAAAAAGCAAGGCTATAGTAAGGCAAAAAAAAAAAATCAAAAAATGACATGTCCCAAAAACAGCTGAAAACACACTTAAAACAGCATAAAATAGCCTGCCAAAACACGCCATAGCATAGAAAGTTGCAAAAAAAACAAAAAAAACAAAAAATTTGCATGTTGAAAAAAAAAACCAAAAAAAAAGCAAGGCTATAGTAAGGCAAAAATGTCAAAAAATGACATGTCCCAAAAACAGCTGAAAACACACAAAACAAAAAAAAGCAAATAAAGCCTGCCAAAAACACAAGCCATAGCAAAAAATTGCAAAAAAAAAAAAAAAAAAACATAAATTTGGCATGTTGAAAAAAATGACCAAAAAAGCAAGGCTATAGTAAGGCAAAAATGTCAAAAATGACATGTCCCAAAAACAGCTGAAAAACACAAAACAGCTAAAAACAGCATTAAATAGCCTGCCAAAACACGCCATAGCATAAAAAAATTGCAAAAAAAAAAAAAAACAAAAATTTAATGTTGTTGAAAATGACCAAAAAAAGCAAGGCTATAGTAAGGCAAAAATGTCAAAAAATGACATGTCCCAAAAACAGCTGAAAACACATTAAAACAGCATAAAAAGCGTAGCCTTCCAAAACACACCATAGCATAGAAAAAAATGCAAAAAAAACCAAAAAAAACAAAAAAAAATGGCATGTTGAAAAAAAATGACCAAAAAGCAAGGCTATAGTAAGGCAAAAATGTCAAAAAATGACATGTCCCAAAAACAGCTGAAAACACCTAAAAAACATTAAAAATAGCCTGCCAAACACACCATAGCATAAAAAAATTGCAAAAAAAGAAAAAAAAAAAAAAAACACATAATAATGCATGTTGAAAAAAATGACCAAAAAAGCAAGGCTATAGTAAGGCAAAAAAATGTCAAAAAATGACATGTCCCAAAAACAGCTGAAAACACTTAAAAAAAAAGCATAAAAAATAGCGTGCCAAACACGCCATATAGCATAAAATTGCAAAAAAAAACCAAAAACACCATAAAATTGGCATGTTGAAAAAAAAATGACCAAAAAAGCAAGGCTATAGTATGGCAAAAAATGTCAAAAAATGACATGTCCCAAAAACAGCTGAAAAACACCTTGAAAACAGCATTAAAAAGCATAGCCTGCCAAAAACACGCCATAGCATAGAAAAAGTTGCAAAAACGGCCAAAAAAAACCACAAAATATTGCATGTTGAAAAAAAAAACCAAAAAAGCAAGGCTATAGTAAGGCAAAAAAAATGTCAAAAAATGACATGTCCCAAAAAACTGCTGAAAACAAACAAAAAACAAATTTAAAATAGCCTGCAAAAAAATAGCATAAAAAAGATTGCAAAAAAAAACAGCCAAAAAAAATAAAATTTGGCATGTTGAAAAAAAAATGACCAAAAAAATGCAAGGCTATAGTAAGGCAAAAAAAAAAAAAAAATGACATGTCCCAAAAAACAGCTGAAAACACTCAAAACATAAAAAAAAAAAAGCAAAAACACCATAGCAAAAATGTTGCAAAAATGGCCAAAAAAACAAAAAAAAACAGCTTGAAAAAAAACCAAAAAAAAAGCTATAGTATGTAAAAATGCAAAAAAAAAAAAAAAATGACATGTCCCAAAAACAGCTGAAAAAACACATAAAACACAAAAAAATAGCCAAAAATAGCAAAAAAAGTGCAAAAAAAAAAAAAAACCAAAAAATTTGCATGTTGAAAAAAAAATGACCAAAAAAAAGGCTATAGTAAGGCAAAAATGTCAAAATTTGACATGTCCCAAAAACAGCTGAAAACACACATAAAACACACAAAAATAGCCTGCAAAAACACGCCATAGCAAAAAAAAGTTGCAAAAAAGGCCAAAAAACACAAAAATTTGCATGTTGAAAAAAAAAATGACCAAAAAAGCAAGGCTATAGTAAGGCAAAAAATGTCAAAAATTGACATGTCCCAAAAAAAACAGCTGAAAAACACACTTTAAAACACATTAAATAGCGCATGCAAACACACCATAGCAAAAAAAATTTGCAAAAAAGCCAAAAAACATAAACAATAATTTGCATGTTGAAAAAAATGACCCAAAAAAAGCAAGGCTATAGTAAGGCAAAAATGTCAAAATTTGACATGTCCCAAAAAAAGCTGAAAAACACTTAAAAAAAGCTGCAAAAATAGCCTGCCATAGCCATAGCATAGCATAGCAAAGAAAGTTGCAAAAAAAAAAAAAACACCATAATTTGCATGTTGAAAAAAAAAATGACCAAAAAAAAAAGCAAGGCTATAGTAAGGCAAAAAAAAATGTCAAAAAATGACATGTCCCAAAAACAGCTGAAAACACTTAAAACAGCATAAAAATAGCGTGCCAAAAACGCCATAGCATAGAAAAATTGCAAAAAAAAAGCCAAAAAAAAAACACATAAAAAATGCATGTTGAAAAAAAAATGACCAAAAAGCAAGGCTATAGTAAGGCAAAAATGTCAAAAATGACATGTCCCAAAAAAAGCTGAAAAACACTTAAACAGCATAAAATAGCGCCTGCTGAAACACGCCATAGCAAAGAAAGTTTTGCAAAAAAGGCCAAAAAAAAACATAAAATGGCATGTTGAAAAAATGACCAAAAAAGCAAGGCTATAGTAAGGCAAAAATGTCAAAAAACATGAAAAACAAAAACTCCCAAAAACAGCTGAAAACACAAAAACACAAAATAGCCTTCCAAACACACCATAGCAAAAAAATTTGCAAAAAAGTCAAAAAAACCCAAAAAACATAAAATTTGGCATGTTGAAAAAATGACCAAAAAAGCAAGGCTATAGTAAGGCAAAAATGTCAAAAATGACATGTCCCAAAAAAGCTGAAAAAACAAAAAAAAAAAAAAAGCCTGTGCAAAAACGCCATAGCATAGAAAAAAGCAAAAAAAAAACCAAAAAAAATAAATATTGGCATGTTGAAAAAAAAAACCAAAAAAAAGGCTATAGTAAGGCAAAAATGTCAAAAAAATGACATGTCCCAAAAACAGCTGAAAAAACTTAAAACAGCAAAAATAGCATGCTGAAAACACCATAGCAAAAAAAAATTGCAAAAAAAAGCCAAAAAAACAAATAAAATGCATGTTGAAAAAAAAAAAAAACCAAAAAAGCAAGGCTATAGTAAGGCAAAAATGTCAAAAAAAAAAATGACATGTCCCAAAAACAGCTGAAAACACTTTAAAAACATGCAAAAAATAGCCTGCCAAAAACACGCCATAGCAAAAAAAAAGCAAAAAAAAAAAAACACAAACACAAAAATGCATGTTGAAAAAAAATGACCAAAAAAAGCAAGGCTATAGTAAGGCAAAAATGTCAAAAAAATGACATGTCCCAAAAAAAAACACAAAACATGCAAAAAAAATGCAGCAAAAAAAAAAAAAAGCAAAAAACAAAAAATTTGCATGTTGAAAAAATGACCAAAAAAAGCAAGGCTATAGTATGGCAAAAATGTCAAAAATGACATGTCCAAAAAACTGCTGAAAACACTTGAAAAAACAAAAAAAAAATGCCAAAAACAAATGCAAAAAAACATTGCAAAAAAAAAAAAAACAATAAAAAATTTGGCATGTCGAAAAAAATGACCAAAAAAGCAAGGCTATAGTAAGGCAAAAATGTCAAAAAATGACATGTCCCAAAAAAACAGCTGAAAACACATTAAAACAGCATAAAAAAGCTGCCAAGACACGCCATAGCATAAAAAAAAGTTGCAAAAAAACGCCAAAAACAACAAAATAAAAATGCATGCATGTTGAAAAAATGACCAAAAAAAAAAAAAGGCTATAGTATGGCAAAAATGTCAAAAAATGACATGTCCCAAAAACAGCTGAAAACATTAAAACAGCATAAAATAGCCTTGCCAAAACACACCATAGCATAGCAAAAAAGTTGCAAAAAAACAAAAACACCATAATAATTTGGCATGTTGAAAAAAAACCAAAAAAAAGCAAGGCTATAGTAAAGGCAAAAATGTCAAAAAATGACATGTCCCAAAAACAGCTGAAAAACACTTAAAACACATTAAATAGCCTGCCAAGACACACGCCATAGCATAAAATGTTGCAAAAAAAAAAAAAAACCATAAAATGGCATGTTGAAAAAATGATGAAAAAAAAAAAAAGGCTATAGTAAGGCAAAAATGTCAAAAAATGACATGTCCCAAAAACAGCTGAAAACACTTAAAAACAGCATTAAAATAAAACCTGCCAAAACACGCCATAGCAAAGAAAGTTGCAAAAAAAAAGCCAAAAAAACAAATAATTTGCATGTTGAAAAAATGACCAAAAAAAAAAATAGTAAGGCTAAAGTAAGGCAAAAAAAAAAATGTCAAAAAAAAAAACAGCTGAAAAAACTGAAAAAAACCATTAAACTAGCAAAATAGCGTGCCAAACACACGCCATAGCATAGAAAATTGCAAAAAAAAAAAAAAAAACACATAATTTGCATGTTGAAAAAAAAAAAAAAAAGCAAGGCAAAGGCTATAGTAAGGCAAAAATGTCAAAAAATGACATGTCCCAAAAACAGCTGCAAAAACAACAGCTGAAAACACAAAAAATAGCAAAAAAAAATAGCCTGTGCCAAACACACGCCATAGCAAAAAAAGTGCAAAAAAAACCAAAAAAACATAAAATTGGCATGTTGAAAAAATGACCAAAAAAGCAAGGCTATAGTAAGGCAAAAATGTCAAAAATGACATGTCCCAAAAAAACAGCTGAAAACACTGAAAAAACTAAAAATAGCCAAAAAACAAAATAGCATAAAAAATTGCAAAAAAAAAAAAAAAAAAAAAAAAAATAATGCATGTTGAAAAAAATGACCAAAAAAAAGCAAGGCTATAGTAAGGCAAAAAAAATCAAAAAATGACATGTCCCAAAAACAGCTGAAAACACATTAAAAACAGAAAAAAGCGTGCCAAAACACGCCATAGCATAGAAAAAAAAATTGCAAAAAAGGCCAAAAACACCATAAAATTGCATGTTGAAAAAAAAATGACCAAAAAAAGCAAGGCTATAGTAAGGCAAAAAAAATGTCAAAAAATTGACATGTCCCAAAAAACTGAAAAAACACTTAAAACAGCATAAAATAGCGTGTGCCAAACACAGCCATAGCAAAAAAAGTTGCAAAAAAAGCCAAAAACACATAAAAATGGCATGTTGAAAAAATGACCAAAAAAAAAGCAAGGCTATAGTAAGGCAAAAATGTCAAAAAATGACATGTCCCAAAAAACAGCTGAAAACACTTAAAACACTTAAAATAGCCTGCCAAAACACATGCACATAGCAAAGAAAGTTGCAAAAAAGGCCAAAAACCATAAAAAAGCATGTTGAAAAAAAATGACCAAAAAAATGCAAGGCTATAGTAAGGCAAAAAAATGTCAAAAAAATGACATGTCCCAAAAAACTGCTGAAAACACATTAAAAACACTTAAAAGCCTTCCAAAACAAAACACGCCATAGCATAAGAAAAAGCAAAAAAAAAAAAAAAAAACAGCCAAAAAACACCAAAAAAATGTCATGTTGAAAAAAATGACCAAAAAAAGCAAGGCTATAGTATGGCAAAAATGTCAAAAAAAATGACATGTCCCAAAAACAGCTGAAAACACACTTAAAACAGCATAAAATAGCCTGCAAAACACGCCATAGCATAGAAAGTTGCAAAAAAAAAAAAGCCAAAAACAAAAATAATAATGCATGTTGAAAAAAAATGACCAAAAAAAAGCAAGGCTATAGTAAGGCAAAAATGTCAAAAAATGACATGTCCCAAAAACAGCTGAAAAAACACTTAAAACACTTAAAAAATAGCCTGCCAAAAACACGCCATAGCATAGAAAGTTGCAAAAAAAAAAAAAAAAAACAAAAATTCATGTTGAAAAAAAAATGACCAAAAAAAAAGCAAGGCTATATAGTAAGGCAAAAATGTCAAAAAATGACATGTCCCAAAAACAGCTTAAAACAACTATAAACTACATAAAAGAGCATGCACAGACACCCCACAACATAGGATGTTGCAAAAATGGCCAAAAACACAATAATTTGGCATGTTGAAAAAATGACACAAAAAGCAAGGCTATAGTAAGGCAAAAATGTCAAAAAATGACATGTCCCGAAAACAGCTTAAAACAACTGTAAACTGCATAAAAGAGCTTGCAGAGGCACCCCACAACATAAAATGTTGCAAAAATGGCCAAAAACACAATAATTTGGCATGTTGAAAAAATGACACAAAAAGCAAGGCTATAGTAAGGCAAAAATGTCAAAAAATGTCATGTCCCAAAAACAGCTTTAAATAGCTGTAAACTGCATAAAAGAGCTTGCAGAGGCACCCCACAACATAGGATGTTGCAAAATGGCCAAAAACACCATAATTTGGTATGTTGAAAAAA
>NW_024633087.1:0-1578 GCF_008729295.1 Plectropomus leopardus
ATGTAAATTTTGCTTCAGAGCGTGGTGCACTTCCTGGGGGCCTGCATGAAGCAGAGAAAACTCTTTTTCTGGGTTTAGAAAAGTGTAAAATACCCGGATCTTCTGGCCCATAAAGCATGCGTAGAAGTGATTAACAACAGCCGAACGCGGCCGAGTGCAGCCGAGTACCCGAGCACTGACTCTGACTCACTGCCTCGCTCACACAGATGACCCGAGTGCTCGAAGCGAACAGCACTCGTTCACGAGCACGAGCTTAGCTTATTAGCACCAGCCGCTAATCGATGGTATAACGATATGATAATGATAATCTGATAATGGTATATTTATCTCTCTACACACACACACACACACACACACACACACACACACACACACACACACACACACATATACAACTTATCAGGGAATCATATCGTAATCACGATCGGAGAAATTAAATTAGCAGAATCAAAAAGTGTTGTGCCCACGAAAAGATAATAAAAGGTGGTGCCTTGGAACGTTGCCCCGTGTATTATTACACAGTTGAACTTTAAGTAAATACTACGTTCAGTGCCGTTTAGTAAATGTCTCTAAGACGCCCATATTACAGGCTTTACAGCCGACAGTGTATGGATGTGTAGTAAAATGGTAAAAATGATGAATTATGATTCAAAAATATCCATTTCTACAGCCAGCACGAAGCCTGTGTTGTGTCAGGGACTCCGAGAGTTAAATGCGCATTTGTTTTTGTTTTTTTTTACATCAGTTTCAACATTTAAAATTCAATATTTACAGATTTGTCAGTGTCAGAGTTCACCAAGTCTCCTCAATACTGAGCACCTGACCATAAAATAAATACAAAACTTAAAGCTGTTGTAGCATTTCACAGTATATAGAGGCTGTGGGTTTTTGATACTGTAAGTATAGTTTTTTGATGATACCCCTTGTAAAAGATATATGGTCGAGTTCTCACTCTTCACCTGAGCCAGACAGGGCCCCAAAAGCCTGACCGATTTGGTCTGAAAATATGCGCTTATTAGCCGGGTCAGGTAGAGGAAAGAAATTATGAATAAATGTAATTTTACATAAATAGTTGTTTAAAGGGAGACCTATTAAACTTTTGGGTTTTTTTCTGTTGTCTTTATTGTTTTGAATAGCATTTTTGTGCTTGTAAAAGGTCTCCTAGCTAATAAAGCCCAAAGTTCAAGTCGAAGGGAGCTCTTTCTTCCTCAGAAGTCAATGCTCCGAAGCTGCCAAACCAAATGACATTGCTTTTGCTTCTTTTTTAGTAGTAGTAGTAGTAGTAGTACTTTATTCAGTCATCAAATATAATACAATAAACACCAACAGTATCATCAGTATAAACAAAAACAGTCTGTGTATGATGTAGAGACTGAACAGGTTTAGGCAGCAGCAAAATGCTTATATATGCCGAACCTACATGCTCATCAATTTAAGCTACCTTTCAAAATGTAAAAAAAAAATCCAACAAAAAACGTATTCATGTTTGTACCCTTCAAAAATTGCTTTACAAACCATTCTTTTGAAAACCAAAAGTGAATTACACATTTTTAAACTTATACTCTATAACTATACTAT